>NW_021163233.1:0-265892 GCF_004324835.1 Dendronephthya gigantea | reverse complement strand
ACAGAAAATATTATTGATGCCGATTCGATTGGAAAACACCTAAGCAGGATCAGACTCCTGAATCACTGAATATACACAATGATTCGATCTAGTAAACTTCGGTAAGAGGTTGTTTACAATGAAGACTTTTTAGCTAGGCCTAGGTGTTATCGCGGCTTTCATAGCTTTCCGAGCTGAATATTCGGCCCCGTTTTAATTTTAAAAAGTAATTCACCTATTCCGGCAAGATGTTTTTTAAATTGATTTTTGTGTTCTCATAATAGGCTATAGGCCTTTTTTCTTCACAGACACTCCATTTTTTGTTTTAAGAAATATATACATCATAGCTTACCGCTACAGTCCATTTTCGTAGAGACACGAGGTTCAAATGGGCGAGCTGTGAATATTTTATGCAAATTTAAATACATTGGTAATTGCAGTTAAGCCAGCTTCCAGTAAACAACTATTTTGAAATAACATAACTATATTTCTTACCAATCTCGGAATTCTCTTTCTCATTTCAACAACGTTCAAATTCATCACATTTCCATTCAATATCTAGGTAAATACACATTATTTTGCCACCAGTGCAAAACCTAAGATCCGGAGGCGGTTATTTTTTGTTCAAAAGCAGGTTATTAAATTGAACCCAAGGCACAGAGGAAGAATATATGATCTTTAGTTTGTGCTCGGGGCTAGCGTTAACCCTCAGTTATAGGAGAGCTTAAGATTGATACCGGTAACCGAAAGAGGAAGACATTATTATCGCATACCTAGTGTAAAAGCTGTGTTCTTGTTGGCTAAGAACAGGTTCGTTCAAACTTGAACCCACCAGGCAAACCATTGCGTACGTTTTTTAGCACTTTTTCCCGAAATGGCATGACATAAAAAATAAACATACTTGCAGGTGCGGTGAGTCTCGGGTTTACGCATTTCGGGAGGCTGAAAGTTTCAGCCTACTTCGGTGCGTAAATAACGACTCACCGAACCTGCAAGTATGTTTATTATAAAACGCATTTGAAAGTAAACCGGCGTGCACGTTTTCGACGGCTAAGTTCACATTTCATGCTTCAGTTTTCATGGCCAAGGTTTTTCAACATCGAATTAGTAAATGACGAATACGAACTTTAGTTTGCGGTTAGCGGTTCGCCATAAACGTCAATCTTAAAGTGCCTGAAATTTATAAAAATTTTAACCCAGCTGGCTTAACCTAGTTAGGTGCATGGTATAACTTCTTAATCCTATAGATTAACTTCGATTCATAATGGATGACTAAGGGGAGGAAACATGTACACACGAATAATTTCTTACAGTTTTGAATAAGAATATTATATAATAAGAACATAAGAATATTAGTCATCAAAATACATTTAATCACAGGTTAACCAGCTTTTGAACAACCGGTCCCAGAGAAGTCAAACCAATTTTAAACCTCGTTTGGCCTCTCGGAAATCTCGCCAGAAGATCAGGTTAATTTGCAAATTAAAGATTAGTCAATGAATCAGAATTTAATTAAGCACTTATACCTTTCCCTTCGAAACATTTCCGTCGTTCGACTTCGATTTGTTTTGTATATTTCCAACGCTTTCCGTCAGGGCGCTTATATATATAAGCGCCCTGCTTTCCGTATTTCAATACGTTCGTCTGCCGTCACGAATACATTCGGACGTTTATTCTTAATTAACGGTCTTTTCGCATTCGTAATTTCAAAATAATTTGCGCGCGCATGGCAGAGAGAATTATAACACAGAGTCTGGAACTGGTGTGCGTACTAAAAAAAGCCGGTACAAAGACCCGCCATGTTTTTAAGTACTTTTTGTCACCTAGTTCCATCTCTGTATCTATTGGTTACTTTTTCCCAGAGTAGAGTAAATGATGTACAAAGCTGGGACTGTTTGTCTATGTGTCTATGCCTCATGAAATGTTTAAATATGGCTTAGATTTCATGGTATAATTGTCTGATCAAGCATTTTCGATTAACTGAAGCTTTAAAATAAATAAAGTGGAGCAAATGGAAAGAGAATGGGACGTATGAACTGCTAGGCTTTAGCAACAGGGAAACATTACATTCCGAGGTTCAGATGTTTGCATTAATTTTTTACAGCAACACGCTAGAGTACAAAGCCAAATAAGAGCATAGGCAGCCCAATGGCGACTCGCGTGTTCAGGCAATGTAGGCATTATATAGTATATATATATCCTATATATATACTATATATAGGATATATATATACTATATAATGCCTACATTGCCTGAACACGCGAGTCGCCATTGGGCTGCCTATGATAAGAGCAGGATTTACAAAAGTTAACTTCAGTCCCCCGTTTCTATATCCACAAAAAGTCTTGTGCTTCTTGCGCTCTCTTTGGCTTTATCATGTTAAAAACGGCAGAAAGAACCATTGGCCGGTTCTGTTTCAGAATATCCATCCCCTGTTGAACTCTCGCTTCAATCTCGGCCAGGTTTTCTGGTGGAGTGGCACAAATGTTAGACTTTATTTAGATAATTTCAAAGGAAAAAATACGAACAACTGAGTTATTGCAAGCAATCATTCTTACATAATTATTCGAGCATTAACATCGCGCAAGCTATAAGTTGAGCCGCCAAAAATATTACTGAATTTCCCATATTTTGGAAACCAAAACCTAAACCTTCATTCCATATAATCAAAATTCCTGATTTTCAAGAAATCATTGCTTGCACAAGCCAGTCAAAATGAGGTTTTCACAAACCCCTCTCCCGTTTTTCGAGGTTATATTTTCTGTTTGTTTTTGGTGTTTCATTGAGCTGACGATGCTAACGTGTCCATATTTGTACGATTCTATGCGATGTTTTGCTACTGCCAGGGATATGTCATTTACTCATTTCAATACCTCAAAGTCGTTTTACGTTTCGTTAAAAAAGAGTTGAAGACGTGTCATCGCGAATTGCATCATATCTGTTGTTACTGTTATATCAAGACGTATTTTGAAAGTACATTGTCACACACCAAGCCCAAGGCGTTTCTCAGAAATCTGATCATGAAGTCTTCATGGTCCATGTCTTTGTCTGGGCGTCATTTTCAGGACTTCGTAAGAGGCATACATGAAGTACCTCACTTCCTCAAGTCCTAAATTCAACATGGCGTTTTTTAAGTTCTCTTCGCTGGTAAATATAAAGGATTTCAAAAAAGAAATGACCTCAACACTTGATGTTAAGGATATTAGTCTTGAAGAAAATGTTAGAGATCGATCAAAACTTTTGGACAATATAACCCAGGACACCTTACAAGAAGTTGAAGATGTTTGTAGGTAAATTGAAGTATTTATAAAGATTTTTTATGTTGCCTTTATATTTGACCAAAAACTGCAGAGACCGGTTGTACGAAAGGTGGATAGTGTCATAGCGCTATCCATCGAATAGAGTTTTCGACCTTTAGATATTTTAATAAATACGTGGAACAATAACTGTGTGCGTTAAATAATCCATTTTATAAGCATAATATGTGAGATGTAATACTATATCAATGAATCAATTTGATTACAATCAACAACCCCAGAAAAATTTTAAGGCATTGACAAGTTGATCAATGATAATAACAAAAAAAACATGCAGTATAATCATGCCAAGATTACTCTAAACTTTTATATACACATATATACACTTATATATACACACTAACTCATCCATACTGAAAATCATGCCTTGCAATGACCAGCCTATGACATATATTAGACCATGAGCTTACTAAATTAAAACAATGCAGTGTATATGTTATATTGTAGTAGATTTAATTCTTAATATTTTAATTGTCTTTTTTGTATGTTTCGATCTACAAAGTCCAAGTAATCTTAAGGTAATTATACATTATACATAGATTCAACTGATTCATATCCAATTCTTTGAGTCCCTTAATATTTCACATACATGCACGTGAAACATGGTTGTCAGTGTGAGCAGTTACCTCATAATAAAATCATTCTGATTGTTAGATAAAGTGTTCTATCAGCCTTACACATTATAGAGTGTAACAAGAGCTTGAAGCCCTGCTAAAATTCAGGATGGATAAAAGTGTTTACATCCACAGGATAAAAACAATGGAAAAAGAATATAAAAATATGATATGTTTAATAAGGAAATACAGCAGGTCTTGCGTAAATTTTAATGGTGAAGGAAAGCATATGATTGCTCAAATCCGTATGCTTCTCCCATGTATAATAGTTGTTTATATAATAACATTTAGAATTTAAGCAATTTCATTGGTCAAGAACCATGACATATAAGAGGACAGATGCACAGAGTGACTTCAGAAAATTTTAATGAATTTGATCAGTGATCGCTTGTTTATTTTGTTAGGCAATCACATTTTAGCACTTGTCTTAAGCTAGCTAGCTAGCCAATAGCATTTCTTCAGTCCTATATAGATTGCAAAAATTTTGACTTTAACAATTTTCCAAGTGTTGGGGAAAACAAAAACGAAGTGTTTACCTGTTTAATTTCCCAAGTATTGGGGAAAACAAAAACAAACTGTTTGCCTGTTTAACTTGGGAACTTTTTCGGCTCGCCCCGGCAGCTACTATTTTGTGGCAACTATTTTGTTCTTATCATAAATGATGCCATACCATGTATCTATAACTGAAGAGCTAGACAATGGTTCAACATTATCTATTTGTGAAATAATACATGCATAGTCACTGTGTGATCTAATATAACATTTGTTTATAAAACCCTGACTAAATTTCCATATACTAGCACAGTGGCTCCATGGTTATGATTTCATGCCTAATAATACTTTAGATTAATGCATGAGTACTGAGAAAAATTTGTTCACTATATGACTAAATTCTGTTCCTTTTTCAAATAGTGTGAAGATGTGGATATAGATGGGATGGATGCCACAAGTAAGACAATATATCTCTCCGAAACAAATCTAGCCACTCTAAAGTAAGTAAACATAATATATGTCAATATTATGTTGTTTCATTATCTTGTTGTCACATGATTGTAGAATGAAATTATAACAGGAAAAACTATTGACTGGTTCACATTTGTGCTTTCTCTTTTGTTCTTAATTAAAATTCTATTGAATAAGTTAAAACAAGTTCAAATTTCCTTCTAATTATGTACTCTGCAATCTTTTGGAAGCCCATCAAAAACATCTAGCGGCTGTAAAATGGCGATTTTGAGATTTAAGTATGAGACTTTATATAATAACTACAATGAAACACGCAATTTGATTGGTTCGTAGGCGTGCAGTATGAGACAATTAATCCTGCACGGAAAGTTTACAATGCCGCTTAATTTGCGCGGAAAATTTGACCGTCGTTAATTTCATTGTAGTTATTTTATAGAGAAAATACTAAATGGTTTTCTGTGCAGGATTGCGTGATACTGCACTTGGGAAATTGCTCGACTTTCGGAAAGCGTGACTTTTCTATGTAGGTGCATGATAAAAATAATTTGTTTCATGTGAGTTTATTGGAAACCTAAAAAAGCTAGGCAGAACAAGGCCCTGTCCAGACGATGCCGGAAGAATTTGAATACGCAAAAATATTTATCCGTTAAAATATTTATCCGCGTCCACACGTAAACACAAACGGCCTTAAAGATTCAACAAATCTACGACGCGGACGTGAATTAATACTGCTGTAATTTTTACAGTTTCCCAACAGGGATGAAAATTATAAACTCTTTTTGATAAAGAAATTAAGTCAGAGCCTTAGGTAAAACAAATTAATACTGGTTTCCTAACACTAGTGGCAGTTTTTATGTCACGTCCACGTCGTAGATTTCGTGCATCTAAACTCGCTTGTTTAAGATCCAACAAAAACGATCCGAAAACGCTAAGTTATTTGATCCCGCAATACACCTGCATGTTTTCCACCCGCGTGTCACAGGTGGGATGTCGAATCATTCGAATTCAAATTAGCGAAAATCTACCAAATCCAAAGTAAAAAACAAGAATGAGGTCTTTGTTTCGACAAACGACAAGCCCGAACTCATAAATATTGTTCTTGAGTATATATCTATTAAATGCATGTCGTGAATAAGAAATTGTGTATAACCATACTCCGACATTTTGGACATGTTTCATGCCAAAAGAATTGGCGAAGGTTTTACTCACCATGAAAATAACCTAAATAAGACTTACTTGAGGCTAATATAGCAATAATTATAAAGTCGAACATTAATATGGAAACAACTTGATACGTGACGTCATCGTTTTCAAATTTATCCGGCAAAGCTGTCCACACGTATCCGCTCAGCCGTCGTTTTCAAATTCTTCCACTCTGGAGAGCGTTTTTTCCGTTTCATCTGGTGAAAACGCCCGGTTACGTGTGGACGGTACGCGTAACCGTAAGAATATTCTTGCGTTTTCAAATTCTTCCGGCATCGTGTGGACGGGTCCTAACATGCCCAGGTAGAATTTTACTCCGTGATTTCCTCCCCACTTTGCTTTAATTTCTCATTTTAGTCCCATGAATATAGTGCCATTCTGCCTGGCTCAAGGCGAGGACCGTAACTAGAACGACAATTGGGGGGGGGGTGTATAGTCTGTATTCAGTTGTACTCGACAGATTTTTAAGCTTTTGCACTCGCAAAAGAAATTCGTCCGGAAGAACCAAATATATGAATAAACACCCTCCCCACCCCCAATCATCATCGTTCTAGTCATCCCTGCTAAAGGCCTATCAAGACTCGATCAAGAGTATCTCTTTTAGCGTAATTGTGTTAATAATGCATTTGAAAACGTAATTTTAGCGTAATTGTGCATGTTTATTAATAATGTATTTGAAAACCTGATCTCATTTAGCACTTTTCCTGTATTTCACAGCGTGTTACCTGAATCCAGGAGTTGTCGCAGAGCATCATTCAAACAGAAGAATTATATCATCCTTTCAGAACAGCTGGTAGGTATATAAACATTCTTTGATTTGGGTTTAAACTTATTAGTCATAAAGCTAACGTCTATCAATCTTAAAATTTGTTAACCGAATAGCGACTTTCAATAATTTCAATTTGATAAACAGTCTAGCAATTCGGGGCAAAGATATATTCCAATTCAAAACATAGAAGAACTTATTTAGCTTGCTCTGTTTGTTCTAGCAAAAGGCGAAAGCAGCTGTCACCGGTCATAAAATAGATGGACCAGAAGTTGTCCTCTCTGTAGCACTATATCATCCCGTGAAGGTAATTAATCAATACTATTCCAAGAATTGTAAAGTATTTCATATTTATATGTATGCATAATTTTTTCTCCGTCTTAATATAGTTACGAAAAGTTCAAGAATTTTTGGTACTTGGAAGACAGGTAGGACATAGCTATTGCTAAAAAGTAATTTGCATTGTTTTCATGCATATTGTACAGTACGTGCGGAAAGTTACACGATATTGATTTAAGGTCCGTTCACACGATCCAATATGTCGGATCCAATTCACTTCTGACGTATGGAATGTGGTTTGTTATTGATAAAACAGTACTGCATTGGTTTTAGTTGATTTGCTGACTGTATACATTGCAAGTCAACTGACTATAAAACATCCATCAGAAGTGAATCGGATCCGACAACATTGGATCGTGTCAACAGACCTTTAAGGACAAAGTTCAGTTGAAAATTCTTGATACACCTTGTATTGTATATACGCGGTCGCACCCACTTGACAAATCATCAACATTAAATTCTTTTCAAAGATTCATGATTTTTTCAGTCGTTGATCACGAAAATATATTTAGCTACATAGCAGAAATAAAATGCTAAAACGATTTAAGAACCTTTTTACCATCTTCTTGCCTCCAAACTTGCATAGTCGACAAGATTGGCTCGCCAATTGCAAGCAATAAAGAAGTAGTTTTCCTCAGCTGTATTCCCATCCGTGTTATAGGAACTGGACAAATTTGCAAACGTGTTCTAATTCGTCCGGTTCAGGTGTTCACACGATGGAAACGAATGAATATTTTACCGGTTCTACGTGTTCACGCGAGGAGACCGGACAAATTTGAGCACGGTCCTTAATTCACCTGGTCGATCCTGTGCGAACGTAGCCTCAACCCCAGTTTTGAGTACTGCTTCATGCAATAGTACCTCTGTCAAATAGTAGAGAGATATGAAAGAAGGCGAACATTTATTAATGCTTCATAAAATCTGTTCATAATCAATTCAAGAATTTTAATTAATATAAGTAACATGCACACAGCTCGCCTGGTCGTACGTGCGCCTTATTCGTATTTCATTGAAAGAAAACGGCAGTGACGTTTGCATAGAACCCATGTACTCTATATGTTGATATGCGCTGTTTTTGCACGTAACACGTACAAGATACATATAATGCCAGCCTAATGCGGGACATGTTTATCCGTTTTAGACATTAACTGATTTACGTGACAAAATATATTGTCCCGCGGATTCTATTGTTGTCGGGGAGCACAGCGAGAATCCCGATTTTGCAAGAATCGCTACAGGCAAGGTATGGTATTCACTCTCGTGCAAGAAGAAAAATACTGTTATGTTAGGCAACAGGTTTGTTAAATTGCGAAAACGAAGACTGGTTCCTAAACGTTGGGTTGCCATAAAATTATTTACCTTTCATTACTTTAACATGGAGGCTTAACCGTTGGCCTGTTTAATGCAATGCCCAGTAAGAATTGCTCAACAATTAAGGCAAAGTTGATCTGTATGTTAAATTACCGTTACAGGAAGTAACAATAATGTAGTCTCAATTTTGTAGGATATTTGCCCGTCTGCTTTTATATTCATTGAGAGTGTTTTCTACAATGACACAAGAAGCGATTTATGTCGAGATTATAGCAAGTAAGTTGTCAATTTTGTTTCAAAGTCAACTGTTATGGGCTTTAGCATATTTCAACCGAAGTCAAAACACTCTATCTCGTCAGGATCATGGACTTGATTTAAATTTGCATTCTTCAAGCATGCATGAAGTATCGAAGAATACCTCTCGTTTTATTATTAAGTAAGTGTAAGAGGAAAGAATGCATGCAAAGAGATGGTTATTGATTTTTGTGATAGTAAAGTTGTTACATGTATCTGGGACAGAGTGATTGGAAAGGTTTCCTGGGTACAAATTCTTGGGTTTGGATAGGCGATGATTTGAAGTGAAAATCTATAATATTGACTATATGCAAGGTTATAATTAAGAAGGCGATGAAACGCCAAAAAAGATACGGATCAGCCCATTATCATTGCATGGTGTTTCATTTTTATGTCGCGTACTATGTGTTCAAAACCTTATATCATCTCGCAACATGCACCAGTAACGGTTTTAACATTTTAAAATATTTTGCAAAGCTGGAAAGCAGAAAATTAGCTATGTTTACACGGTACTACATAATCTGAAAACAAAATTGTTGAAAGAGATTTCTAGGCGTATATGCAGAGAAAAAAGGTCACTTTAGTATTGTTCTTTATTCATAGTATTCATTTCAGTGGTAATGGCGTTGACATTTGTGACTATAATATAGCTCCATTATTTTAAAAAAAACTCTTGTTGCTTGTTGTTGACACTAAATGCTGTTCAAGATTTACGGCTGTTTTCCACTGTCGCGTTTTTGTGCGTATTTCTATACGAACGTAAAGCCTTATGGAATCAACGATTGAACAAATGCATAGGATTGGATTCTGTTCATGATTTGATACGTTTTTTTTCTGGCATGAGATTAATTATACAACAACTTAGAAGGTTTAAGCTTTTACGCGTGCGTGTACGTACGTGCAAGAAACACGACAGTGGAAAACAGCCCTTAGTCTACTATATAATGTAAACAATGAAGCTGAAGGACTTTGAGTGGTACGCAGGGGCGTATTTAGATCGATGATTAGGGGAGGGGTGATTATTCATATACATTTCGTTCTGCCCGACGGATGTCTTTTCTAAGTGCAATGCTTACAATAGAAACCCGGCCGTCGCGGGTAGAATAAACACCCCCCCCCCCAAATTATCGTTCTAGTTACGCCCTTGGAGGTACACCAAAAGGGTTTGATGTTTTTCTACGTTTTCCGGCCAAAATACGTGAACTTAAATGTTGCTTTTTCACTTCTTTCCAGACTCATAATGGATTGGACTAACAAAAAACACAATGGCGAGCTACCTCGATACGGTGTTTGTTCAAGCAAGAAAATGGAAGAGACAAAGTTTGAGGATTTAACAATTAAACTTGGCTATCCCTATGTTTTTGTGCACCAGGGTGATTGTGAGCATTTGCTATTGTTTCGTGATTTAAGGTAAATATTCCAGGCAAATATTAGTTGCTAACTATTAATACCTGCATGGATTCGATCAGTCGTGAGTATTGTGAACATGTCAAGGTGGCTGATGTGATTGAGAATATTTCTATGTGTGTGCAGTAAGCAATGACCGATTTGAATACAGAAACAAAGACAAATTTACATCCTGACTATTCCTCATCGGTGAAAATGATTTGTTCACGAGAATTACGACTAAATGAATACCGGGCTTCAAGTGGCACACTACTGTTAGTACGTTTTGCAACGTATGCTGATCTTCTAAATTTCAACAATATGTACATTTCATTTTCTCATCGTATGTTTTCACCGTTATACGGAATCCGTATTTTCAAAAATTACTGTCTTTGAGCTGTAGTTCCTGACTGTAATAACCGTGTGTTACGTCACTTGCATAGCTATATCGGCATTCTAGTTATGGTAAAATTACTGTCGTAACAATCATCCACGTGCTGATGTACGTGTCTTGCATATTACGTAAACTTCTTTGGATTTTGAATTTTGCTGAGCTGGTTCTGCAAGCTGGACTTGATAATACGTATGTCTTATTTTTCGTTGTTTCGTTAGAATGTTACATGCGGATGATCCACAAGATGTTTGTAACTATCCATTTCACATATTTCGTCCACGACCAAAGAGACAAAGATGTATGATTTGTTCAATATACAGCGCCAGGTAATTTTCATTGTTATACCGTAGGTACTACAGTCACGTGTCTCGCGAGGCTTAGTGGCTCACATAAGAGGTTGTTCCCAGCTTTTGGGTTCACCTCAACCCATTACACCTGCCTTTAGTATTAGAAGTGGCGTTACCGTTAGATTTGTATGATTGTTTCTGTCTCCGCTAAAAAGCTACTCGCCTCCTGGAATTTAGAGGACGGTGGCTTTATCAATGTCATAAAGATTTATTTTTAATTCCCTTGTGCATGATTATTCTTCCAAGGTGGCTAACGCGAGATGATCTATTAATGTCGGAAGACCCAAGTTTGTTTTGTGAAAATGCTTCAAGGCTTTACACTACAGGGACAATCAGAAAGCGTATCCATTCAGTGCTTATCAATACTCTGGCGACTATTACTGGTAATCACAGGAAATGAATTAATGATGCTTTTTCCAAAATCGTCATCCCCACAAATTTACTTGTGTGCAAAGCCCGACTGGTTATGGATGGATGAAGGCGTCGACGCTTCAGTTTCAGTGTGAAAGTTGTGTTGTAAATTGGAGCCCTCATTCTGCTGCGTTAGGCAACCCTCTGCAGTCAAATGTAAGATTTGCTGTATTTTTTTTATCAAAAACGTCACAATTTTTCACTCCAATCGATACACGCTGCAACATGGTTTATATAAGGCTCTAAAAGACGAAGACCATTTTGTTCCAAGTTTCTATGGAATGCTGAGTAGTTGTTTCTGCCATTAAATCATACGATAAGGATGAAAACTTATATCTCAGGTTTTAACGTTTATAGTTGTTTCCGCAACAACTTGGTCATATCTGTGCGCAGAGAGAGAAGAGAGAGAGACTATAGTAAATTGTAAATGTTTCAAATTGTAATTTGTTAAAATGTAAATATATATATAATTATTGTGTTTTTTCACAATTTTCCATTTCATCTCCATGTAGAAAATGCCTTGCCGAAAAGGCATTGGTATATATTAGTTTTGAAAATTACTCGGTTCGAGAAGTATTATGCCTTTTAGCGTTTATAGAACATGGGATGCGCAGAGCGGAATTTTTCTTTGCTTTTCGGAGAACGCACAGGTAACAAATAATTTCATCCCGCGCGCAAAACTCTGCCTATTCATCCTATATTTGAAAACAACCAGCCTATGGAAACGATTTAATACGTTATGTCATCGTTTTCACATCGTTTTCAAATTATCCGGCAAAGCCGTCCACACGTATCCACTCAATCGTCGTTTTCAAGTTCTTTCGTTTTCAGTTGGACGGAAACGCCGAATACGTTTGTACGGAACCCGTCAGTCAGGCCGTCACCGTAAAAGTATTCTAACGTTTTTAAATTCTTCCGGCGTCGTGTGGGCAGGGCTGAATATTCAATATTGCATGTTTGATGAGGAAGGGTTTTGTTTACTGGTGTTTCTCGGTTCCTAGTCGTACGACGGTACAGCTGACAGCTACCCAGAAACACCATTAGCTACCATTAGCTGCCATAGTTTAGGGTAATTTTTGGGTCATTTTGGTAATTTTTTGTCACAAGCATTCTGAGTGGATCATGCTTGATTTCCTTTCAATTTCAATCAGTGACTATGAATTGATTAATTAACTTCGGTTATATAACATGTCAAACATAATTGTCAAACATGGACGATAGTGGAAGGAGATTGAGAGACGATCCAACTTTTAAAGCTTTGCAAGAACACTATGACGCAGTTGGATCAAAGATTCACATGAGAAAGCTGTTCGAAGATGATTCGAAACGTTTTGACAAATTTAGGTTTGTATGAACTAAACAGACTGACCTTTAAATGTTCCAAATAAACACACTCTTCGTGCTATTAAAGTTATATAACTACCTTCCGTATGGTATGTATTATGAAATTTATTTTTTAAAATCGATACCTGCCAGTTGACTATGCTTTCATTCAGCATAATAATCCCTGCAGAAATTTAGAATTGAACTTTTATGGCGATTGTAATCGATTTACAGTTGTTTCAAGCAGAGCTGAGCTAAACTAGTATCATTTGGGCAATACACCTCCTTTTTACCCAAGTGTATATGCACGGGGAATGGAGTCAATACATGGACAACAATTAAGTAACCATTTGAAAATTATCACAATATATTAGAACATATATAGAACAAACCAAATAATTCAATTGTGCTGATTAACCTGTTTGCTAATTATTATACAGAGATGGATTTCAGACAAATTACCTTTTCCTTAGTCAAGTGCATACAAACAGGATGTCCTTCTTTATAAATATATATTATTTGAAAATATATACTGACTTTATCTTAATCCACATACCCATCATTTATCTGACTATCAATAATATTCTGTCACGCTACAATTCATTAGCAAAATTCTTTACAGTTTTTATGGTGTGCATTTGCTAGCTATTTAATTACAATAGACCTTTCTCATAATGATGACAAACATGTCACATGATTTTTGATTGGTTCCACAAAGCTAACAACCCAATCAAACTTTTGACTATGACCCCCAAACCTATCTTGCCACCTGTGAGTTTTGCAAAATGTCAAACTGGATTCATTGATTAAATGGGTTAATTTCAAAACATAGAATATGGTTATTCTGGTATAATGGTTATTCTAAAAGCTGTTTACTGATGTGTTAATTGTCCGCAATGAACTGAGATGATAATTAGCCACCAGTTTAAAGTTGATTTGAATAACCAGTGCCCAGGCTACCTTGTTAGCTTAGTTCACAAACATTCCAACAAACAAAAAAGCAGTGGCGGATCTAGGGGTGCACAGAATAAATTACACAGCTTAATTTTAAATTCAAAACACCTTAATAACAATGGTATTCGTTATGGATTTGAAAAGAATATTTTTACTGAACATTGTTAGCAGAGCGTAAAAACAATCAATTTCAAAAGAAACTGATAATGCTGATCAAATATATGAATATCCCAAAAACTAATAATGCTGATCAAATATATGAATATCCCCCCTCCCATATAATTTACTTAGGCTCTGCTGATCACTCTGATAAATGTTACACCACTGGTTAGGCATTTATATAGTTAAGAGCCTGTTTACATAATCCCTTAAATCAGGTTAGATTTTGTAGTAAGCCCCCCTCAATATTCAAATTCAAGCTGAAAAGACATTTTTGGTTTTATTATTGCATTTCATCACAACATGTATAATGTTACAGTTTTTATAAAATTAATGTTTTTTAGTTTGTCAGTGGCTACCTCTGACGGGGAAATACTCTTGGATTACTCGAAAAACATAATTACAGAGGAAACAATGAAACTTTTGTTTGAGCTGGTAAGATTTGTGTATATTCAATTTCCCTTTTCAAAAAGTACAATACTTTCAACTTTGTTGCGGGGAAATTTAAATGTCGCTACGCGCGCAAAATTCTACCTAATATTACTATTATTGTTCATACTCCTGTTGTGATTCGTATGTTAAAACATTTTTAAAACTAGCTGCTCCTAAAGACTTCAAGTACTAGCGGCAACTCGCAACACAGCGTTCACTCCTTGATATAGCATATATTGACCTACATATATTGACGTCATTGACAGTGTTCTCGCTAACAGGTATTAATTCATGTGCAGTCCCAGCGAGTTAACGCTCAATAGAGGTTCACTTTACGTGTTTTAAACCTGCTATTCCTATTAGTTAAAACGGTTTAGTTTACTAACATTTCATATAACAATTCACTTGGACCCAATAAAATGCTCGCAGCAATCCCTACCTTGCACGTAACCTAGTATATATTGCTGTAATTTCACTATAAATTTCAAATTTCAGGCTGGAAGTAGAAATGTTCTGGCTGCTCGGGAAAGGTTATTTTCTGGTGAAAAAATAAATTTTACTGAGGTAACGATATATAACCATATCATATAGCTACATCATTTTCAAAAACGTAAACCTTTTAAAAATACCCAAAAGTAATTTTTAAAAAAGTGTCAAGCTTCTTAATTTATAAATACCGATATGCACTGTGACAGGTTGAAGATTATAATGTTACAAAGATTATATAATCTTCAACGTGACAAAAAGTCGCCCTTTTTTAAATGGATCAAAACCTCTATAATGGCTACATCCCGTAACACAAAACACTCCAAAGTATTTTTTTGTATATCAATAGATTTAATCTATTTTTTATGATCTAATATGTAGAAACGAGCAGTTCTTCACGTGGCTCTTCGTAATCGTTCCAACACACCCATTCTTGTTGATGGAAAAAATGTAGGTATAGAACTTCGAATATTCATTCACGTTATCACCTCTTAAACGAAATTTGAATATACCGCTTTTATACATTATGAGAGCCTTCCTTTAAGAGGCCAAAATGATAAACCGGTATTTTTAATTGAAATACAGTATTTCGTTAAAAATAAAATGGTGAAATAACATTTTCCGCGTTAGGCTGATGTAAATAATGATTTAATTGAATGCAGTTCTCTTGCATGAAACTCTCTAAAATACGAGTGCAATAATTTGCATTACAAGTGCACTAGTGCTGGATCCACCCCTGCAACAGGGCTGATCTCGTCTACAACAACCCCCTTATTATTATCTCGCTGCTTACGGGATAATATTATACTGATAATTTCCATTAAATAATAATCTGCGCGTCTTTGATGTTTTCGACACCCTCTCTTTAATAATGAAAGCAACACGAAAATTGGGCGTTGATCATACATAATTAGTATCAGGGTCGTAGTTAGAAGCCTCATTTGGGTAGGGTGGTGCGTTTTGATCTCTTTTCAAGGCTATTTTTCTGCGGTATGTAAACATGAATATATGAATACGCGCAGAATTGCGTTGCGTAGTTGCAGGTTTCCCCGGAAAACGCAATTTCCTTCACGACTGCTGAAGATTTCATCTGATCTTATGAGTCGCAATGGGAAAACTGTGGGCATCCTCCTTAGTCTCAGGCTTTTGCCTGCACTGCTGAATGCACGTTCAAACTTTAGATTTAAAGGTCTAAATTTGTTGAACTGTTTAAGGTAATGGATGATGTCAACTCTGTTTTGGAACAAATGAGAAAGTTTTGTCATGCTGTTCGTAGTGGGGATTGGAAAGGTGAGGTTTGATGAAGTTGACTCTATTCAAATTTTATGAAATTTCGACTGTTGATGAATGGAATATGACCCGACATCAACGGAAATCGTCAATATGATTATCTGATATTATTTTATTTTATACGATTGGAGATTATTCAAATTACTCTTTTTAAAAAGAGCTTCTAAATGACAAATTTACAATTTCGGAATTCATTTGAAAGCAGAAAAAGCATTTTCTGACAAATATGCTGTACATATACGAAAACATGCAATGTCTTACAGATTACATGAACTCTTTGTAAAGACTGTATAAAGTCTCATCTTGTGTCTCGTTCATAAATTTTTCCATTCATTTAAGGTTTCAGTGGGCAAAAAATTACGGATGTTGTTAACATTGGTATTGGAGGATCTGACTTGGTAATGTATTCTAACTTTTTCCCTCCAAGGTATCAAAAAATATGCTTTTCGAGAATTTTTCTTGACAAAAATCTGATCCGAAGAGAAAAACTTAGATGATAGCTCTTTCAATCGTAGGAATTAAAGTATTTTTGAATGCCCAAAACACTCATTAATAATAACCTATAATTATCACAAGTTCTGTCCAAGTTCTGTCCGATGATGTTGCCGTCTCTTAGACTGGTCCAAACTGTCTGTTTTTATTGCGTGTGATCGATGATACGTTGATATTCAAACATCTAAGACGGCTTCCCATGCATGTGGACAATAATTTTTGACGGGTCTTTGTTTAAACGATGCCATTTAAAAAAGCCGATTTTGATTCTATATAGCCGCTGACTGAATTTCATCCGTCGTTGGTAGTCGTCATTCGTTTCATAAGAGTGCAAACGAAATTCCAGTCGGATAATTTGATTTAATGTTGTTGGAGACACGCCCAAGTCGTTTCGGTATTGTCCACTTTGCAATGCACAGCTTATAAAAGATAATCTTAAAAAATGCTCCATCTCCAACTGACCTGGAATATACGGCAACTTTTGCATGCGTAACTTTTGATAACTTATAAATAATTTGTTAAGTTTACTTATCGTTATTGTAGGGTCCATTTATGGTTACCGAAGCATTAAAACCGTATTCTAAAGGTGGACCTTCTGTTCATTTCGTATCAAATATTGATGGCACGCATTTGGCAACAACCTTGGAAAAACTTAATCCTGCAACAACACTGTTTATTGTGGCCTCGAAGGTATTAGTATGAGATTTTTATCCCGATGAAGTTGAGTAGCTATTTGCAATAAGCCGAATACAATAGAAATAGGCAAATATTACCAGGGAGCAACGTGCGCCTTCAAACAACTTAGCATCAAATGTCGTATAACAACTGCGTAACATAGACAAAACACTTCTCGGCGTTTCGACCTGAGGGCCTTCGTCAGAAGAGTTAATATGAAGAAACTGCCGGTCGCTTGTTTCTTCATACTAACTCTCGTGACCAAGGCCCTCTGGTCGAAACGTCGAAAAGTGTTTTGTCTATTTTAGGCAGTTGTTATACCGGCATTCATTTGATACTAAGAAATAGGCAAATGTCAAGAAATTACCAACTCTTGTTTTGCTATGATTACCGATTGAAGTATATAAAAAACGTGTTACGAAACTCTAGGATAGGCGAGAGTATCTCTTCGGCCCCGTGTCGTACATTTACGGCATCTGTTTTCCACTTCAACCGTATCGTAACGAAGCGTAGCGTATATATATATATATATATATAATTTTTGTATTTAAAATAATATTAGAGACAAATAGAATTATTTATTATACGATTGAAGTGGAAAACATTGGCCTTAAAGTTCGTTATCGTAGAAGGGAAGCTTCTAAATCCTGGAACGAGAATTTTGAATGAGTGGATCATTTTATTTTAATTCCAATGTACACTTGGATGGAAAGCAAACATGCATTTATAAGCATAATTATTTTCAAAGAATTTTCCAGTGCGTTATTAAATGCAGTAAATGATAATTCACTTGTGTCAAGGATCGGGCTTCTGATTGCTTCATTTTTTTTCCAGATCAGCTGATTGCTCTTATAACCTATATAAAATCTGCTTTCTATATTTCGTTTTAGACTTTCACGACCATTGAGACCATCACAAATGCAACGTCTGCAAGAAAATGGCTGTTGGATACTGCTGGAGATGTTAGTAGAGCAGGCTCTTATATTTGCCCTAAAAGTGTGCCTGACTATTAGGGAATAAGGAATTAAATAATTTATCGCCTGAAAATTTTACAAGGTCAAATTAAGACCCGGCCGTCTCCGACGTCGAACTTTGTTTCACTTGCAGATTTGAATCTTGGCCCATTAACAATAGGTTCAGCATTTTTCATTTCGTGAAAAAATTGCCAGGATTAAATATAAAAAATTCTTCTCAATAGATGGGTCTATACCCATCAGCCATAGTAATTTGCTTTGTGATATTGATATTATGAAATGCTATTACAACCATTAGAATTTTAAAAATGTTTAATTTTCAACTTCTTTTAGAAATCAGCTGTGGCTAAGCATTTTGTAGCCTTGTCAACGAATGCGGTATGTTAAAGTATTACCTATATGGGAGCATGTTACAGTGATCTATTATCCATTATGTATTATATATTCATGATTTGAATACTATATATGAGCCAATTTCAGCAACTAAGTACGGAAGTACATTTTATCTATTTCAACCTGACTCGAGTTGCTGAGATATAAAAACATCATTGCATGGCTTCATGTTCTAGATCGCAACACAGCTGTTATCTTTTAATCACAATTGCATAATATTATGTTCTAGTTTCTACCACCAAAAGCTAATTTGATTTCAACTGCACATGTTTTTTTTTGTCATCGAGAGAATGACTAAAATGCTTATTCTCATTGTTGGTCATCTTTAATATTTACAGGCAAAAGTGAAAGACTTTGGAATTGACGAGAAAAATATGTTCACTTTTTGGGATGTAAGTTATATTCTTACATTTTCTACCAAGACAAGAGCATGAACTTACTATTGTTGTGATAACAGGATTTTTAAAGATCTAAAGATTAAAAAAGAACATCGTTTGTTTGTGTTAATGTTCATGCTGTTTTTCTTGTTTGAAATTAGTTCAATTCGTTATTTTCCTTGCATTACCGCTGCAACCGTGATACATTTGCACGTCACAAATCATTTACTATTTTTTTTTGTTATACTGAACCTTTGCATTGTATTTTTTTCCAGTGGGTTGGTGGCCGTTATTCATTATGGTCAGCGATTGGCTTGTCAATTGCAATAAATATTGGTAAGTGAACTTCATAGTTTCTGCATGTGTCGATAAATATTGGATTTTGGAAATGTTCTAATGTTCAATTTTAGTGCAAGATTTGTGTGATCATGGCATGCGGGTATAATACGAACATACTGTATAGTATTTTATGATTTATAATGTTATCTTCCATATTCCATGCTTCAAAATAATATTCTTATGAATTATTCCATTTGTTCTTCTGTAAAAGTTTCAACTTGTTTTCAGGCATGGATAATTTTGAATCACTGTTGGCTGGTGCTCATTTTATGGTGGGTTTTTCCTTTTATAATAGCTCGAAATTGTCGCAATATTCCCATTTTAAAACACTATTGCGTACGATAGAAAAGTATGAGTGGTGTATAAAGATCACTTTATTATTTTCATACGCAACGTAAAAAAAAGGTTTGTGAATTTCTGAAAATTTCTGAAAAAAATATCGTATGAGTGGCCTATCTCTGGCTAATGCCTGATTATGAATAGCTTAAAGGAAGCGCTCAGAATGCGCATGTCTATGTGCACTATCATGTCACAGATTTCAATCGTGAATATAAGCATGTTATTTTATACATCTCTACAATCATTGAGGAAAAATCAACCCACAATATCAACCTTTGAAACCATTTTTTGAGATATGAATATCATGTTAATTTTTTTAAGGTTTTCTACATTTTTTGTGCTTTCACATCAGGACTGCATGTGTTTGTCAGTTCCTGCCGTATTTGTGTTTTGATCTATAATTAGCTTAACTGGAATAACAATAAATAGATATGGCTTGTATCGAAAATATGGAAGAACTTGAATTGTTCTTTATTCGCAGTATTCCAGGGCCGTAGCTAGACCGCTTATTTGGGGGGGGGGGGGGTACAATAGCGTACAAAAGAAATCAGTCGGGCATAGGACGAATATATGAATATACACCCCCCCCCAATTAAGCTTCTAGCAACGGCCCTGGCTATTCCTGTTTCCAATGTTGTCTTTTTTCTTTTAGGATAACCATTTTCGCTCAGCTCCTTTGGAAAAGAATGTATGTAACATTATCAGTATTGAAGAATCTAAACATTGTGTTCTTAGGCCAATCTGCATACGCTATGCATGTAAATAACTTTTATCGCTTGAAGACAAAAAATGCAGAAGATCCTGGCATTCGTAAACTGTTTCATATACTCAGACGAATTATTTGTCACACGGATCATTCATCCAGACGGATGTCGATCCGTCTCTAGCACAAATCGTGCCAATAACTCAAAGTTTTATATTAAATGATTGAGTATTAACATTACAGTCAAAATTTGTGTAAAGGTTTCAGGTTCTTATCGATAACTGACTTGCAAGATAAGAATTACCGGAATGATTTGTCTCCGTTCTTCCGATTAATAGTGTAAAGAAAGGAACTGAAATTAAAATTGCGGGAACGTGTTTAATTTCCGCATAAACATAATAGAACTACTTAAAATTTTCCAGTGCAGGAGTCATATGAAATGGCGCAAATGATAATTCTGTTTTGTTGAGGACACCCAACGAGTTTTCACCCACCAACCTGAAATAATTTTTAAACCTTCAAATTCCGTTCCCATTGTTGTCACAGTTTTTAACAAAAAAGTATAATCATGCTTTTGGTAGACCACTGGTTTAGATCAACCTTTATCAACCGCAAGTGACGATTATTGTTTGTTTTGTTTTTAGATTCCTGTTATTCTTGCACTTCTGGGTGTCTGGTACAATAATTTCTTTGGCTGTCAAAGTCATGGTTTATTTCCATATGACCAGGTATATTGCATGCAGTGTGCCTGAAAATCGGGATCCTCTATAATAACCAGACCTTTTGTTCCGAACGTGCGTGGTATGGCATGCATGTTATTTGCCATTTTGAGTTAAACACGTAACTATTTTGTTTATCATGTATTTTGATCAAGAAGTTATAAATGTTCAGCCACTAACTCAATCGATCAAATCCTAAGGAGTCACAAATCACGTTCAAACGGAAGGTCTGATTTCGATAGAGTATTTTTTTGGGACGCCTTGCACTTATGAAATATGCATGGTATAAACATGTATAAAATTTGCCTTCTTGAGTTTTGTTGAAACAATTTTTGGTAATACCACTGTTATTCTAGACAATAAACTATATTCTATGTATAAAAATGCTCCCCCCCCCCTCTCAAACTATTAAAGATAGTCCACAGAACGCTTAAAAATAGTTTTTATACTTAGCCTATGTACATATTTTATTTTTGGGACATCTTGTAAACACGAATAGACGTGCACGTGTACAGATTTCATAAAAATCGACCAAAGTGTGCAAATTCTTACGATTGGTTCCTGTTTTTTTTAGTATTTACATCGATTCGCAGCATACTTCCAGCAGGCGAGAAATAAAAATAGCTTCATTAAAATACTGCTTCAAATTGCAAGATGTCTATGCCTGTGGCTTGACTCTTGTATAATTAATAAGATTCTTGTAATTTTGCATAAAGCTAGTAGGTACACCACGTGCAAAATAATATTATTCTTATAATATTCTTTTTACGTATATTATTCTTGTATTAGTTGTATAATTGTTTATTACTAATTGTAAAAGCATGCAACACAATACGAAGCACGATGGTTAAATTGAAATGATATTTTCATAATTCTGTTCGAGCATTCTAAATTTCCAGTATACTGGAGTATTTTGCCATTGCTAATTCTTAATTGTTTTGTGTATTAATTCCTATATTAAGGGCGACATGGAGTCGAATGGGAAATCCACAACTTCATGTGGCACTACGGTTGACTATTCAACAGGACCAATCGTGTGGGGAGAACCTGGCACTAACGGACAGCATGCTTTTTACCAATTGATTCATCAAGGTCTGTTATGATCGACAAATTGAAACGTATTCATTGCCGCCGGGCATAAAGCCTGATTCACATCAAGCCCGACGCTTGGGGTTCTCTATTTCATGCACACGTGATAATGCGCTAACTTTCACATAGCAAAATAACCTAGGATTTTAATTTTATTTAGGAACGAAGGTAGTTCCGTGTGATTTTATTGCTATGGTTGAAACTCACAATCCCATTTCTAACGGATTACATCATAAGGTTTGTCAAAGTTGCGTTCACAAAAAGTCAACTTTACAAGATCAAACATTCCAGCCATAATTTTCGTTCAGCAAACTTACCTATCTCATATTCGAGAATATTCCACCAATAATAGCTACCTTCGATATAAACAGCAAAAGACCGGAAGACTGTTTTACTACGATGACGTAAATTCAATCGTATTTTTTACATTTTGAAACTTTATTTTGTAAATTGTATTGGAGAACACGTGTCTTATAGTTAAACGCTCAGTCACGTACTCCTACAAAGCACAAGACCGCCATTTATGCTATTATGTACTACCCCACTTCCCTTTACTCCTTTTTTACAGATTTTACTGTCAAATTTTTTGGCTCAAACAGAAGCTCTCATGAAAGGAAAGACACCAGATGAGGTAGCTAAAGAACTTGAGGCAGCTGGGATGAATAAGAATGATGCTAAAGATTTAACACCTCATAAGGTGAGCTAGAATTAAAACGAAGCTTGTTAGCAATTTTCTACTATTACTATCAACTACTTTAGAGATTTAAATAAAAGATGGGTTTTCAATGCTGTAGAAAAGGAAAGATTCTTTCCAAAGATTTATACGCAGAAATTGCATTTTTTTCTTCAGGTTTTTCCTGGTAATCGCCCAACAAATTCAATTGTTCTACAGAAACTTACACCACTCTCATTAGGAGCCCTTATAGGTATGTGGCTGGTATCTGGTAATTGCGTAAGTGTTCTAGTACAATACGACGAATAATTGGGTTTTAAAATAACTCCTAGGAATATCAATTCATTATACTGGATGTCCCAAAAAAAACGAAAACTATTGAAATCACTCATTGTTAAAATTTGAATGCCGTGGTCACGAATTTTAGCCCATGGGGATTTAATGCAACTTATAAAATGCTAAATACGAAAAATTTGAAATTGTGAATTTGAATTAGCCTTGTTCTTGCTTCGAAAGAAAATGGTACAGCTGACCGCGGAACAACAGTGTTTATTGTGATAAATTATACGCGTACCCAAAGTACATACAACGGACGTGCGATGCGCTTTTCAACAAAGTCGACAAAGGGGTACAAACAAATTTTACTGCATCATGCATAAAAATGCTAATGGCAAACAGTTATACACTTGTGGGTCCCAACAGAGTGCTTAGGCATTTAAACTCTAACAATTACATTGTTATGAGTGACTTGATATTTTTGGGACACCCTGTAGAAAACTTATAATTGTTATACCAGTATGATACAATGTAAGGTTTAAACATTCCAGCTCTTAACCCTAATTTATGATTTTCAGCTATGTACGAACACAAGATATTTGTACAGGGCAAAATATGGGACATAAACTCATTTGACCAGTGGGGGTATGTATTAAGCTTTATGTTCTATTTTTTTACTAATTCCTTTGTATTCATGGTTGAATTTCAGCATTTTCTGTTAATTTGCATTTACTTGATAGTTGATTGTGCACACAGGGCGATCATTTTAATGCATGTACGTTTCATTTCTATCTTACAATGACTACTCCGACCTGACAACTTTGCTCTATTTCTTCCAAATGTATCTACAAGACAGAACTGCAATTGAAATTACTTCAATAAGCATCATAATGGTTACACAATCTAATTCCAGAAAACAAAGTACGAGCAGTTGTTTCATTTTTAAGATTACATTGTACCTATAACGGTGGCAGTGTCGGTGGAAGTTGAATCTTGTATACGTTTTGTTTTCCCTGTTTTATCTTGTTTCGTTCTGCTTTGTTTTTTCTCGTTTCGTTTCGTTGTTTCGTTCTGTCTTGTTGTATCGTATGGCTGCGTTTCGTGGTAAATATACTCTGTTTTTTGTAAGGGCCCATTGTAATTGTTGTACACTGTTGTGGTGTCAATTAATTGTTACAATTGGCGAATTTCAATAAATAAATAAATAACCTAACCGAAATCATAACTCAAAATGGCCAAAATGTATACTTTGTAAATCGAAGTTACCGTTACTGAATTAAATCCCGCCACTTTTCGCAATGCATTATGCAAATTTTGTATATTCTTGCAAATTTTTTCAAGAATATTCGTCAATTTCCCATGGTAACCACTGAAGACAGTGGGACATGACTCCTACTGAACAACGAAATTGGACAAGGGAAAGATAGATCGTTCTTGTTCGTCTGCATGTGCGTAAAAGGAAGGAAACTTATAATTACGGATCACCTGTTAACATGAATTATCTGCATATTTCGTCTATTTAGACAAATTGAAATGGTAGTTCTTCTTGACGCATCATCCGTCATGTAGTATAAATACGGGGTGGGGACGATAAACGAAAAATGCATCATAAAACGGCTCTTGTGCACTCTTTTTACCAACTAAATCATTTCCCAATTCTTTGCACTTTCTAAACGCGCGATTCTGTTTAATTTGACCTAGTAATCTACATAGTTCGTCTAGATAGTCGTACTCATACGAATGATCCTCCGTCACTAGTATAAATCGTTCCAATAACTCAAGGTTTGTTATTATTATAGCGTGGAGCTGGGAAAACAATTAGCAAAGGTCATTCAACCAGAGCTGGAAAGTGATGTTGCAACAATGCACGATTGCTCAACAAATGGCTTGATCAAATTTGTGAAAAGTCATTCGACTGCCTAGTAGAATCGTAGATTCTGGGTCAAGATTGCTGCTGACTTTGTCTTTATTTAACCTGTCTCGTTCTTACTGTGCTAAATTAAGTAATACATCGAGTTTTATGATTTATAAATCATAAAACAAGACTAGTTAGACTACAATTTATTCTAATCACTTTATGTCGAACTTATTACAATTAAAATTTCTTTAGTAATCTTATCTACACTGTATTTTGTTTGTGTTGCATCTATGTTTTCTTTTGCTATTTGCTCACATTGATTCATTTTCTATCTTCTCCAACAGTTTTAAAATTGATCGTTGTTTCATAACTACCACTGTTTCTCGAAAAACAATGCTGCATACTTGTCAAATATACGCTGAATAGACCCATTACACTGCACTGACGCGGGTAGTTGTTCTCCTGTTACCCCTACGCAGCGATTACTATTACAATCATATCATACAAATCGGCTTTATTTATCCATAGGACCAGTCTTGTTAAAACAAAAACATTCGCCGGGGCGAGGCTGCCATAGGACCTAAAGACCTACCTAATGCCGTTATTGTTCAAGTCTAGAGTTAAACAGTGAGTAACACACAGGGGCGTAACTAGAACGATAATTGGGGGGGGGAGAATATTCATATATTCAGTTTTGCCCGACGGATTTCTATTGTAAGCTATTGCAATTACAAAAAGAATCCGTAGGGCAGAACTGGATATATGAATATTCACCCCCCGAATTATCGTTCTATTTACGCCACTGGTAACGCACCCACATCTCCACTCTTTTCAGACTTGATGGCATGTTCTGTGCACAATCTTTACACTTTTCATTTTTCGTATTCGCGTGTGTATAGAACAGGGTGATCATTTTCCTCCATAGCTTAATATAAATATATGCAAAACCCTTATTATAATTTTTGTTATCAAACAAAAAGTCTCATCTTCCTCTCATTTCGTCCAGAATGATTCAAAAAAGTGTTAAACTGACTTAACAAAACTATCAGAGTCTGTCTTGGGGATAAATTAAAATATTTCTATTTCTTTTGGCTTCGTACTCAGGCCCCAGAATTGATCATCAGATGTTATTAAAAACCTGTAAGCAAAGGAATAGTTTATTTCTAATGCATAAATATGAACTTGTAATATGTTGTTGATGCGAAAATATCAACAAAAAAACAAGCAAAAAATAATGCGTTTTTCAGAGATCAGTCAAGATTTGCTAGAAATTGATCATTTCCTAACCCGCTAAACAAAACCACCACAAGCACACCACCTAAGCATTTATTTTTGGTAATGTCAAACTGTTTTTAGTACACACCCGGCCGACTATTGTCTATTACAAATCCTATATTCTGATTGGCTACTCAACCATTGTCTATTCGTGATGGTGAACGTTTGGGGAAAATTCGCTCGCGCGACCGTATAAAATTGAATTAATTAAATTATTTTTTGGTGTAATTGTGGTGTATCGATTATTTTCTCGAAATTAATATATCTAGGTACAGGCCACTACAGGGTGCATGCTAAAACAATTAGACAACTCGCCTTCGTTGACTATTCGCTCATAGACAACTCGGACTCGTTATCTAATTGTTAAATAGACTTTATTGCCCTGAGCGCGGGATGCCATCTTATAAAACGTTTCATATTAACAAATTTTATAGAACAAAAATTGCACTGAAATAATAAACTTACAAGATAAAAAATTCTTCAGTCATCATTCTGCACTATTACATCGCATTTTCTTTGAGGTAATAATTCTAATTGAACTGAATTGCCATACTGATTAATACATGATAATAATTCATGATAATACCTACAAGTTTTAATTTCCATCACTCAAAATCTCACCTAGTTTTTAGTCCTTTAAGCTATAATGCAACAATTCGGCCAGGGTTACAAAAAGGAATGTATTAAGTTACCTAAAGGAAAAAGTTACAAAAAGGAACACCTTAGGTTACTTAAAGGAACAAAAGTTACAAAAAGGAATGTATCAGGCTACGTAAAGGAACCAATGTTACAAAAAGGAACATGGCAAGTTACAAAAAGGATCAGCCTAAGTTACATAAAGGACACCAAGTTACATAAAGGACAATGTGTTCCTTTGTGTAACCATTTTGGTTACCAAAGGAATGTATGTTTGCTAAGGAACCATCAAGTTACAAAAAGGATCATCGATATAACAGTCAGTCAGTTAGTCATAGTGTAAACTTTACGGGCGGTAGTTTGATTTATGCGTGTAGTACCTTTTTGTATATGATCAGTAATTTAAAGTTTTTAAATCAGTTTAACTTGCTTTATTTATTAATGCTCTACATCCTTTTTGCTAAGTTCACGAAAATATTGAGGAGTTTTGACCGTTACTGTAAATTTTGAATCATTGCTTTTCCGCGGTTTGGGTTTTTTCCAAGAGATTTGCGCAGATTTCCCCCTGGAACACCCGATTTTTTCTTATACGTCGCAACTGTGCATGTGCCGTAGAGTCTTGAACATTTTTCACGATGTAAAGAAACGAGGAGCGACTAGCCTGCAACGCAGACTATATATTGGGGTATCGGTTTCGGTTGATTTGCCTAAATTTACCCCTAAATGCCTGTAATTTTGCCACGATTTAATGCAAATTATAATATAAGTATGATATAACGAGCAATTTGATTGGCTACCGCGCGTGCATTGTGAGGCCATAATGCACGCTTCTGGCTTTTGAAGTTTTTGTTGCTAAGCAACATCTTAAATAACATGTAAGGAGAATTTCATTATTGATCAAATAAATAAATTTTGTTGTTGCCCTATAATTTCTTCTTTTATTATAAAAGAATTAAAAAACGAGTCGCGTGCGTTTATGGTGTAATAAGGCACGATGGGGGAATGTTGGGAGAATACGACATAAGCAAAGTCATAAGCATCGTTCTGCAACCAGGTTTTAATCTCGAAATAATTTTAGACATCAGTTTTTTCCTTGTTTTAAGCCTTTAGGTCAACATTTTCGTTAAAATTTCTCACCTTTTCATCTGTCACTGACAAAAGCCGCCTTTTTTAAAAATCCGCTTAGGTGATTACAGGGTTTATTGTCGCGTACTAATCCGACGTCGTTCCATCAATTTTTTGGCCAGAATTTGCGATAATTATTTTTATAACTTACTAATTATAGTTAAGAGAAGAAAATGAAATGTTGAAAAAACAACTTCTGGATATGGAAAGGTCAAAGGGACGTGAATCCGCGAGGTAAGATAACGACCAATGCGTGTTGGTATAGAGAAATTTGGTTAGATCTAACACCACGGACAGAACCTAATAGTTTGTCCAACGTATTCATGGCGATAAGGTGCCGTTAAGGCCTCGACGTCGATTAGTTGTATGCGATTATCATTCAGGGCTCGGTTGTACATATCAAGCCCGTTTAGCTTAAGGTGGCTCCCTACAGTTTTGATTGTGTAATGCGCAATTGTGTTCAAAAGACCATTATTTTATCATCTTACAAAGTATGATCACGAAACTTGGCCACATAACTGCTATGATATCGCAAATTACGAAATATCTAAAATTTCGTAAAATATCCTCGTTGCCGTGGTAACATAACGACTTTAAAAAGGGCCAATTTGCAGATTCTGAGATAATTTTTTGAAATTTTCTTCGGTAAAACTTTCTAATTTTTTCCACACAGTAATCTTATCCATAATTCTTTCTAATGTTAGCATTTATCTCTTCCTGATGTCAATGTTGATTCTAGTGCTTCACCTCCACTGGACAAGATCACCGTCTCTGTTGAAGAAGTGACCACCATTCTTTACCAACTTGACCCAAACAAGGCACATGGACCTGATGGCATTCCAGCAAGGCTGTTAAAAGAGTGCGCATATGAGATTGCTCCTTCTCTGTGTTCTATTTTCAATCGCTCATTACAATCAGGTCGTCTACCGTCGCAATGGAAGCTCGCCCATGTGGTGCCGGTGTTCAAGAAAGGTAACAAGGAGATCATTTCCAACTATCGTCCGATATCTTTGTTGTGTATTATTAGCAAAGTACTCGAACGTTGCATCTTCACGAGACTGATTTCCCACATGGCGCCGCAGCTACACGACGCTCAGCATGGCTTCCTGCGTGGCCGCTCAACTGTGACCCAACTCCTTTGCTTCCTCCATGAACTTGGTAGTGCGCTTGATAAAGGTTTGCAAACTGATGTTGTATATCTTGACTTCAGTAAAGCTTTCGATAGCGTCAACCACATACTACTGGTCCATAAACTTAAATCTTATGGCATTGGTGGAAGCCTCCTTGGTTGGTTCTCTGACTATCTGTCCAGCCGTACCCAGAGAACTATAGTGGACGGCCACATTTCTGATTCCTGTGCCGTTTTATCTGGTGTACCGCAGGGTTCGATCCTTGGTCCACTTCTCTTTGTAATTTATGTTAATGATCTTCCATCAGTACCAATCAATAATTCCTCGCTATTTCTATATGCTGATGACACAAAGTGCTCCCATACCATACGTGATTGTAGTGATGCTATCTCTCTTCAAACTAACCTGGATCATCTCTACAACTGGACTCAGACATGGAAACTAAGGTTCAACGAGTTGAAGTGTGAAACGCTGACTATCTCCAGGAAGAGAACTCCAGTGTGCCTTGGTTATAAAGTAGGTAGCAATGCAATAAAATCCACCACCAGCCAGAAGGATCTTGGCGTCCTGGTGACGTCTGACCTCAAGTGGAATCTGCATACATCGGCAGCGGTTGGAAAGGCTTACAGGATGCTCGGATTGTTGAAAAGAAATACACGGTCCTTTAGTGAAGAATCCAAAAGATTGCTTTACTTGACTTTTGTGCGTCCTCACATCGACTACGCTAGTGAAGTATGGTCTGGACAGGGTATACACCAGATGAGGAACATTGAAGGAGTTCAACGACGGGCTACCTCTTACATCCTCGGCACACCAAGGTTCTCTGTCCCATACAATGAACGTTTGATTCGAACAAATTTACTTCCAATATCCTACTGGCATGAAATCAAGGATCTACTGTTTCTTCACGCATGTACCTATGGAAAATACAACATTGATCTCGACCGCTATCTTCCTTCTCTTCCAGTAAACAACCTCAGAAATTCCTGTCGGCTTAATCTCCAAGTTCCCCGATCTAGAACCAAATGTTTCCAAAATAGTTACTTCATTCGCTCTGCAAGACTCTGGAATAGCTTGCCAAATCACCTGAAGCAAGTTCCTGTATATAACGCCTTCAAAAGAATGCTTAAGTCTACCTACAATACCGCTCTCCAAGACATCTACAACATTGAAGTTATTTCAACCTGGCGCTCTATATGTCTACGTTGCAACTCATTAAGATCTTTCTTTCAACCCTGGAACCAATCACATTGTTGCTAAAGCTGAACTCTGTGTCGCTTGTTTGTCTGTTCGTTTATCTGTTCGTCCGTCCGTTTTATGTCTGTGACGTCAGTGTGTTATAAGGGTTAGTGACCTTAGTTAGGGTATTATAACCCTGTTGTCACTAGCCTGTGTATATCTGCTAACATGTATACGCAAAATTTACTAAATAAAAATAAATTTAAAAAAAATCGTACGAGCACTTTTTTTTAAATCCTCAAGTACGATTTTCTTAAAACTTGCACATTTTACGCATTTCAAGATTACAGAAAACTGTGTAAAGTTTGAAAAGAATTTACCGAAGGAAAAACGAGAAAAATACATTTATTTTTATGTTTATGACGTCACAAAAATCAGGATTTCAATTTCCTCGCGCGACCAGTCGACATCCCGCGAAGGCCCGCGCGTGTTTATCAAATGTTTATCGGAAGTTGTTCGCGCAATTTTAAAAAACCCGCCTCGCGTGCAACATCAGCCACGCGTGTTGCGTTTACTATTTCGCGCGCTACAAAATTACCGCGATACAACCATAGAGTGTAAGGACCCACCTTAAATGGTAGATAAGTCAAAATTAAATAACACTCTTACATCTCTTGAATGAGTCAACTTGAATATTATGCACTGAATGTGTAGTTGTAAACAGTATCTTTGTATTAAGGTCAAAAACATTTAGTTCGTGTGTTGAATAAAACGGCAAACTTGCTTGATACAACGGCCCCTGACAAATGGAAACGAGTGCTGACGCCACAATCTTTTTTGTTTCGTAAAATGCCGAATATAAAATTTGACGTTTGTACGTGTGTTTATACATTCACATTTAGTTACACATTTCGAGAACGCCTGTTCTGTGAGTCAAATGAGTCTATGAGCTGTGAGTCAATGAGTTATGAGTCAGCTAAATTTTTTTTTTATTTTCGTTAAATGGAATAAAATACTGAACAAAAGACAACGGGAGTGGCTTTTGGATTTTTCGAACTTATGGTTTACGAGTTTGCGTTGTTATTTTCATATTTTCAGTTGGTTAGTACGTTACTGGTACGGTGTTGCAAACCACCCTTAAGATTTATATTATATTACAGATTTGTGAACTTTTCATTGTCTGTATGAACTTTATTTGCATTTGTCTGGTTAGAAGTATTCTTCAATAATCATCCAGTATTAATACAATAGTACTTCAAGGGTTCATATGTACATGCAAGGTAGGACAATGCAGTCACCGCAGTAAGTCGCTTTTGAACATTTGCGACTGATTCCGATATTTTTTGACAGTTTCCATGAACTTTTTGTGAATGAATATTTACAACTTTTATCTTGAATCCTGACGTGATAGCTGTGTTTAAAACCCGTCCAAACTTGTATATCAGTTAAAAAATTGAACGTTAGTGAAGACCTGCTTATCCCATGCATCACATTTTTATTTTGATCAGTAGATACAAACCCAAGCCGAAGGCGAGTGTTTTTATCTCTGATACATCATGGACGCGAATGTTGTATAGTGCTTATCAAACGAATAGATATATCTAACCTTCTTTAAGAGTTATGTTGGCCATAATGTAAAATGTAGCCGAGAAATTCCAAGGTAAATTTTATGCAAATCAGGCGAAATCTTTATCCGCAGTAACAAAACTGTGGTTAGGAAAATGCAGCAAAATTTTTTGACTCATAACTCATAACTCATTGACTCATTAGACTCATTTCAACATTAATCTCGCTTGATACAACCGGCCCCAGCACGGTTAATAAGGACGGAACAAGGCAACAGAAAATAAACAAAATTATTATTATCGTAATGATTACACATTACCCGAACCATGCATCACACGTATAGATTTTCCATATCCTAATTCACATTCAGACGGGTTTTTACGGCTATAAACTTTCCAGTCTAAGATGAGTATTCGGCTGTTCTTAATTCTTGTACTTTACTGTGACTTCACTTCATTAAAAATACAAAACATACGCACCGTAACCATTAACTTCACTTGGCCCGCATATAAGCAACTTATGTAAAGACAGTGCTTTAAAGCACTTCATATCTGCATGTGAGATGTTACAAGCTACGAGTAAGATTACAGTGTGTGAAGATTACAGTGTGTGAAGATTACAGTGTGTGAAGATTACAGTGTGTGAAGGTTACAGTGTGTGAAGATTACAGTGTGCGAAGATTACAGTGTGTGAAGATTACAGTGTGTGAAAATTACAGTGTGTGAAGGTTACAGTGTGTGAAGGTTACAGTGTGCGAAGATTACAGTGTGTGAAGATTACAGTGTGTGAAGGTTACAGTGTGTGAAGATTACAGTGTGTGAAGATTACAGTGTGTGAAGATTACAGTGTGTGAAGATTACAGTGTGTGAAGGTTACAGTGTGCGAAGATTACAGTGTGTGAGATTTAAGAGAATAAATCATGAACACTACAGTGAACTCCCCAGTTTTAATTGTTATTTCATTTGAGATCCTACCAAAAGGTATTAAGTCTCGTCAAAGATCCTTCCAAAAAAGGATTAAGCAAAATAAAAAAGTGTAGGCTTTCACCACAAGAACTGGTGGTGTAGTGGTGAAGACGGTGATCTGTCAAGTATACAGTGGATGGTTCAAGCCCTGGACAAACCGGAAAAGAACAACAATTAAAAAAAGGTAATAAGGTGAGAATTTGTGAGTTATTACAAAATATAATGCGGCGGCTATCAACAATGTTATAATGTCAACGCCATTATAACTGAAATGAATACAAAAGAAGCTTCGATTCAAGTGTCATTTTCTTCTCGGCGTATCCTGAAAAACATTTCCATTTTCACAATATTTTGAGATTATACAGTAAACATACTTTGTGAATGCTTTTCAGGTTCGCAAAACATTTTTAATGCTGAAAATTTTAGTGCTTTTGCATGAAGATATAACTGAGGTTTTGAGCATATATTACGCGACATAGAAAAAGATCTCCTCTGAATTGTTTTGGGGTGTCTCATCCCATTAGGCATGTTTTCCACTAGGCGGAATTTTGCGCGTGGGGCCTAATTTTTCGTTGTCTGCGCGCTTACATGCAGAGCTAATGTCAGAAAAATGCCTTTTGGAAACATGCCTTATAGCCCCTCGGTCACTACGCCACTACTTAACACAGCTTTGTCTTTTTGGATGCGCTCAAAGACCACTCATCATTGTTGATTAAAAATTAATAATAGTAAAATAATAATAGCAACAACAATTAGCCATGCACATCTATACATCAATATTATTATTAGATACCCATGCAATCCTATAAAATACGTAGGATTTTCATTACAATTTCAAAGATATATAGGGCCACGCAGAGTACTTCTGAATTCTGGCATCTGGACTATGAATTTTTCTTCGATCCTGTTCGAAACCATTCCTTGCACACGCGTGATGACATCGACCAAATGTCTAGGATTCCGATTTCCTCTTTCTTCACTCCCATATTCTTCAAAAAGAGCCTTGGTTAATTCATCGATATACCACGAACCATGTTCGGGATGTCTGTAAGCCACGTGACCAGGGGAAGTTGAGAATGCTATCAGGTGGTCGGCTTGGTGCGGAAGATAACCGGAGCTGCTTTGTTCATTTGGATGGTATGGAAGTTCTTCCGCCGGACTAAATGGCTTGCACGAAGTTGAAAAAGAAAGAGAGGCTTTTACGTCTCCAGCTAAAACAAAATTGCGAAATATTTCAAAAAGGCAGCTTTGGAACCTGCTTTATTAACCGCATTAAAACTTTCAAGTGGGTCGTTAAAGTCATTAAACATTGGAGACAATGCCGTTGTGCGGCTCTCTTTATTTGAACATTCTCTGTGAGATTAATATAATACTTGAAGGTTTCCGTCTTCGAATGGCTGACGAAAACAGCTTCGACCAATCAGATTACACGTTAACATCCCCGCGTGTTTGGATCAGGCCATTAAGTATTTTTTTGTTAACAACAACGGGGTAGGGTTCCAACAAGTTTGATTTTAAAGAGCGAATCTCCGTTCTCCAATCTCGGGCTTCCGCCAATCAGAACAGAAATAAATATACAAATGTTACTTTATTTTACCTGTGAAGGTTTTTGATTCTTTGACACCTATACTAACTTTCTTCCCTCGACATGTTTGAAAGATGAATATTTTTGGCTTATCGACCAGTGAACGATTATATCTTCTAAATGGTGACAGTAGTTCATCAACAGCCACATATTGACCGTCAACGCCCATGATTCTATCGCAGCGCGCATCATCAGAACTATCATCGCTCACACCACCAGAACCGTGGGATAATACAACTATGATGATACAGTCGACACCCCCGAATGGTTCCCAGTTTAGGCCTGCCAGTTCACTGAAGCCTTTTTTCATACGATCACATGAAAGATTATTGCAAGGCTCACCAACACGGAAACCAAGCTTTTCAAAACAAGTCGTAAGTTTTCCAACGTCTGCACCACTTCCTCGCCGATAAGTGAAATCTTCATCGCCAGCATAATTATCTGAATGGCAAAAGACGTGTTTAAAGTCTGTTCACACGTTCCAAATTTTATGCATAGAATCACTTACTGAACGTAATCCTAGCGGGGATATGACTGTCGTCGTACGGGAATAGCAATGACGAAAAGAGAAACAAATAACTTTTCAAAATAATGCATAATATATCCTACTAACACAGATCCTCTTCCTTGTGGTTATAAATTGCAATGAAATTTTTTCGCTTTGAGTTTGCAAACTCTGATTGCTAATTTTAAATTTTCATTAATGTCCCATAAAATTGCGGCTAAAATCGCACTATTCAAGAGGTTTTAATGCAATGTTTATACATACTTATAATATAAACAGGGCCTCTTCTTTCCATAGGATAAAAATTCACAGGACCACCGTCTACGTTATCAGAAAATTTGAATCTCTTTCCAGTCGAGTTAAAACTTCGGTGACCGTCCACTACGTCTTTGGCTTCATTCTTCCTTTTCTTTTTGCAAGGATTCCTTTCTTGTTTCGCTGCCTTTGGTTTAGTCTCCTTGGACTTGTCTTGACCTCTGCGTGGTCGTAATGTTGGAGGCATCCTGAAGAATTAAGAGGACTTATGCACTGGTCCAGGTCATCTCTCTTCTCTTAAATTAACATTAAACTTTATCCTTCCTATAATAGCATTACTGAGCAGGTTATTCTGAGCAAAAAAAAATGAATGTGCAGTATCCATAGTTACAAACACGAGTCAAATGCCTTTAAAATCAACCAGGAATTTTTTATTTAGTTTTAGTTGCTTCTTGATTTACCTTGCACGAAAGTAAGGCAAATGATGAAATGGTCAAATATACTGGAATATGGTATATTGGACTATAGTATTCTTTTCTATGCTTTATTTATTATGCTTTTTCAAAACCCTTCTCTCTCTCGCTTCCCTCGACTTCCATGTCCTTTCCCACACGTGACCGTTACGAACACTACATCGACCATGGTCGAATATACTGTAATATGGTATACGCGACCATGGACGAATATACTGGAATATGGTATACGCGACCATGATCAAATGGTATGACCGATGTGTATGTATTAAATGAAATATGATACAAATTGATACACCAATGTTGAATCTATCATATTCCGGTATATTCGATCATGGAAAGATTGTACCAAACCATAGTCACGTATATTAGACGATCACTATTTTTTTATCGTGTCTTAATTTAGACTAGTCTTAATTTACGAAAATTTCGCAATATTGCACTGACGAAGGCCCGGGTTAACGGAACCAAATCTAATTTACTTAATTTTTTTGAGTTTGTAAAATTTTGACTGATGCAATCGCATGAGTCGAAGCAGTCTGGATCTGCCCCCGACGTTGGTGTCATTCATGGTCACTTGTGTGCACGTTCAGACAAGATCCTGCACGATTAAATCATTATTATTATGATTGCTTACGTTACTCTAAAATTTGGAATCGGGGTTTTCCCCAGGATTTTCCCTTACAACTTGCTGTTGAAGTCCATAAATAGTCGATAGCAATTGATGCATAGTTTTTCTCTCTCAAATGAAATTTATTCTTCTATATTATTCATTTTTGTATGTATATACTACCAAAGTTATTTATTAAAAAATTAGCGAAAATATAATAAAATTGAACCAATGCAATCATGAAAATATGAATGATGATAGGTCCCAGACTTCTGACACCCTCTTCAAATCCAATCAAAACTCTTCATGCTTAATGTCTTTATTGGTGATCGATATCAACAGCAAATCAGGCAGAACTCAAAGCATAGCATGCTTTTATTAATATACAATTACTGAATTAGGTTTGAAGGATTTGCTTACTAAGCGATGTTTCAAATTTTTTCGTTTTTATATATTTTTAAAAGTTATTGTTCCTAAAACCTTTGGCATGAATAGAAACCATGGTTTAAAAAATTTTTGGAAGTGTGGAATATACCTTTGTTGCATTCATGCAAAACTCATAATGGATCTCTTTTTTGGCGACCAATACCAAATTCGCCAGAACTCAAAGCCTGACGTGTTCTTAATATACAATCAGGTTTGAAGGTTTTGCTGATTGAGCGATCTTTCAAATTATTTTTTCTTTTTATTTATTTTTAAAAGTGATTGTTTCTTAAACATTTTTGCATATATTAGATACTGTACCATGGCTTAATATGATTTGTCGAACACAACTGTAAAATATATACCTTTGTTGCACACATTTAGGCAAAGATATGAAAATGAAAGTTCAAAGGTTGGCGCACACACAATACATGAATACAAAAATTATATACACACTAATTGTATCTAAATATTCACAATTTTTTCACCTGTGTGTTTGTTACCGTCGTCAGTGTCAATCAACTTGTGTAGGAAAGAATCTCCCAGTATTGTATCTATCATCAATCTCAATAAAAACCTTGCTTTCTGTTCCTGATGGCGAGCAATTCTGGTTTGATTTCAGACGGTCGAATGTATTTATACACAATAGTTAGTTCCGCTTCCTGTCGTGATATGATAAATCACTTACGGTGAATAATAAAAAGACGCTATCTGATACCTTTATTAACTAGGGGGTTTTGGGGACTTCAAATAGATAATGACTATGATTGGACACCCGCATTATTCCGGAATTTCTTTTAGAATAATAGGGGACTTTTTTGCAACGGAGAATAATAGGTATAAAAATGGGAATTATGAAAATAATAGACATTTACAGGCTATTTTTCCAACGTTGGGTCAGTGTTTTGGTGAGCAGCATCAATATTAAACAGATGAAGGTGCGGGTTAACGGACCCAAATCTAATTTACTTAATTTTATTAAGTTTATAAAATTTTGACTGATGCAATCGCATGAGTCGAAGCAGTCTGGATCTTCCCCCGACGTTGGTGTCATTCATGGTCACTTGTGTGCACGTTGAGACAAGATCCTGTACGATTAAATCATTATTATTATGATTGCTTACGTTACTCTAAAATTTGGAATCGGGGTTTTCCCCAGGATTTTCCCTTACAACTTGCTGTTGAAGTCCATAAATAGTCTATAGCAATTGATACATAGTTCTTCTCTCTCAAATGAAATTTATTCTTCTATATTATTCATTTTTGTATGTATATATACTACCAAAGTTATTTATTTAAAAAATTAGCGAAAATATAATAAAATTGGACCAATGCATGTCGATTAATAATACAGCATAGAACCATGAAAATATGAAATGATATAGGTACCAAACTTCTGACACCCTCTTCAGATTCAATCAAAACTGTTAATGCTTAATGTCTTTATTGGCGATCAATAGCAAATTATGCACAACTCAAAGCCTAACGTGTTTTTAATACACAACAAGACGCCTGCTCAAGGCGTTCACTCCGCCTGCATGCCAACTGATGTACATAATTCATCCGTGGACCGTGTAACCCAGGGCTTCTCGGTCAAAATGTTTTGGGTTACCTGTAGAAATGCCAACTTCTGTCGCCCAAAACGACGAAAAGGAAAAAAGACCATGGCATTTTAAGACTCCGCTGCGCATACGCAGGCGGAGTAATTAGGTTTGAAGGTTTTGCTTACTAAGCGATGTTTCAAATTTTTTTCTTTTTTATATATTTTTAAAAGTGATTGTTCCTTAAACCTTTAGCATATTTAGCCAGAGATATAAGAATAAAAGTTAAAAGTTTGGCGTACACACAATACATAAATACAAAAATTATACAAACAGATTGCATTTAAACATTCACAACATTTTCACCTGATTGTTTGTTACCGTCGTCTGTGTCAATCAACTTGTGCAGGAAAGAATCTCCCATTATTGTATTTATCATCAATCTTATACTAAAAGCCTTCCTTTCTGTTCCTGATAGCGAGCAATTCTAGTTAAATTTGAGACGGTCGAATAAATTTATACACAATAGTTAGTTCCGCTTCTTGTCGCCATCTGATACCTTTATTAACTACGTGGTTTATTTTTTAGACTTTATATAAGTGATGACTTTGTCATCATGATTTAAGTCCATTTATTATTTTCAGTGTAATTGTAGTTTATATTAATTTAGTTTAATGCCTCGTCATTCCTTTGAGAAGGTTGACTCTTGGTAACCTCGATTCATTCGTGCGAGGGATTCACGTTGAAATGAGTATAAATGGTTATATATACATATTACCAGGAATCGACATTATGCCCAAACTCTTTGTCTTCTTCGTAAAATAGGTTATCAGTTATTGCATTCCTTTTAGACACCTTTTGCCAAACAAAACAGAGTCTTGAGTAACAATTCAAATCTAAAATTCCCCGAATAAGCATAAACTATAGGAATCGGTATTTCCCCGTATTCGACTCTGGCGGAATTGCATTAATTTTCTAAGAGTGGCGTTTTTCCATAATCTGGTTTTCGTTCCCGGTATTAGCTTATTTATTAATTTCTTTCAAAATAACATAACAGCATAGCTATGCATAATCTTATGATAATCCTGTGTGATCACTCAACTCTGTAGCAATTTACGAAGTTTTCCTGTAATTTAAATTAGGGTACCACAAAAATATCACGAGACAGAATGGAAATGAATAGACCTTTCTTGACAAATAAATCCATTAGCACTCTGCTTAGATATATTCCTTAATGCTGCCTAGCACACTATATGCTTATCGTAACATGAAGTTTCACAATAATTCTCTCGACGTTATGTATTCGCCAAGGTTTGAAGGGGGGGTGTAACAATATATTTTTCCATTGCGGGCATGTTTATTCCTAATTTGGCATGTGGTATTGATGTGCGATTTATGATGAACGGTGTAGTTTTTATTCAAGAGGTAAGCCTTTATGAGTCCATTGCGCTCTATATAGCCCGAAATATTCCTAAGTTCTAGCTTTGTAGTCTTAAGATAAGGCGTTGATTTTTATCTGTAGAAAATTTACCTACAGTTAATATGTGTGGCGTTGGTGTCATTCATGGTCACATTTGTGCACGTTCGGACAAGATCCTCTACGATTAAATCCCAACTTATTATTTTGATTGTTTACCTCATTTTAAAACTTAGAATCGGGATTTTCCCCAGGATTACCTACCACTGGCTGTTTGAAGTCCACATATGGTCGATAGCAATTGATACATAGTTTTTCTCCTTCAAATGACATTCATTCTTCTATATTATTCATTTTTGTATTTATACACTACCAAAGTTTTCACAGACTCATGCAATTTATTAAAAAAATAGCGAAAATATGATAAAATTTAACTAATGACTGTCAATGTCGATTCACAATACAGCATAGAACCACGAAAATATGAAATGATATAGGTCCCAGACTTCTGACACCCTCCTCAGATTGACTCAAAACCCTTAATGCTTAATGTCTTTATTGGTGACCAATGGTACGGATACCAATGGTACGGGTCGAGAACCTTTTAAGAAGCCTCTCCTAGACCCATCTTCCCTATTAACGAATCGACACAGTACAGTTTGTTTACGGATCGTAAACTAACAGTCCTTGCCATTTCAATCGTACGGATCGACAATCGTATCATCGCCATATTTTATAGACACATCTTGCCCTATTTACAAACGGACACAGTCTGTTTTGGGATGCAGCTGTTTACGCCTTAGACACACGCGAGTTTCCATGCCTTATGTTCTAGTCGACAAATAAAAATGCGTTTACGAATTGACATAGTCTATTTACGGATCGTAAACTAAGAGTCTATTCGATGCCAATGGTACGAATGGTTGCTTACTTCTTCCGAATAGAAATGCTTAAACCACTTTACCATCTGTGTCAAAAATTTCACGAAACGAACGACCCGTATGCTTGCAACAGTATTGGACAACCATCCCAATGCAGACATAAGAGTCATGTAACAGGTTAAGAAACCAATAAGTTTCCGTTCACCTGCTGATTAGACAATTTTTAGTTTGCGTAATTCTTAAAGCACCCATTCACAGAAATCTGCCCATCCACAACCCTACTCTCCCAAGCCGCCTTCTCCTCTCCCCCTCGTATCGTGTCGGCGCACAGTTTGTAGTATCGATCTTATACTGAATTTTCAAATTCATATAAATTATTTTCGCATTGGGCTTTTTTTATATTACTAATTTTAAATCGATACTAAATATAGAATATCTTAGAGCCCTCCTCTGCATTCAGATTGAGAAACGACTGAAACTGATGATAGCATGAAATCGATGCATATGACGTGAATTGCCCTTAGAACGCCAATCACACACTCATTCACCATCTTTACGTCGTCTGTATAATGTCTGATGTTATCATTTCGACATATATATTTTGTATAAGCACTGAAAACACAGAGAAATGAAACACCTTGATTGAGGGACCCAGAGATCAATAGAAATCAGTGTTATGCGGCAGCTAAAAATTGAACAAGGGATCATCTTCCGAACGAAGGTACTAAACCCCTAGTTTAACCTCCCCCAGCGTCGAGTTATCAACTTTTGTAAATTTTGGATGCTTTTTCTAAGTTCCCGGTCCATGCTAAATTACTCAAAACATTTTGACATTGCAGATTATTAAGGGAGTGTCCCATCCCCCACACCATGGGTGCCTCCTTGCATAGAGGATACTTGATCGCAGTTAATCGCTTTAAGTTAGTTTCATAAATCAATTTGATATTTTATTACCGATCAATCACGGTCAAAGGATCAAATTTTAATAGAACTGGTTCCGAACACAAAAAATATATGATCTTTAAATTAGTATTTTTCGAATTTACTCTTACTGGCAAAGTTTCATTCTTATCTTTTCATTTTCACAATATTTTGATATTATACAGTAAACATACTTTGTGGATGCTTTTCAGGTTCGCAAAACATTTTTAATGCTGAAAATTTTAGTGCTGTTGCATGAAGATATAACTGAGGTTTTGAGGTATTACGCGACATAGAAAAATATTTCCTCTTAATTGTTTTGGGGTGTCTCATCCCATTAGGCATGTTTTCCACTAGGTGGAATTTTGTGCGTGGGGCCAAATTTTTCGTTGTCTGCGCGCTTACATGCAGAGCTAATGTCAGAAAATGCCTTGTGGAAACATGCCTTATAGCCTCTCGGTCATTACGCCCCTACCTAACACAGCTTTGTCTTTTTGGATGCGCTCAAAGACCACTCATCATTGTTGATTAAAAATTAATAATAGTAAAATATTAATAGCAACAACAATTAGCCATGCACATCTATACATCATTATTATTATTAGATACCCATGCAATCTTATAAAATACGTAGGATTTTCATTACAATTTCAAAGATATATAGGGCCACGCAGAGTACTTCTGAATTCTGGCATCTGGACTATGAATTTTTCTTCGATCCTGTTCGAAACCATTCCTTGCACACGCGTGATGACATCGACCAAATGTCTAGGATTCCGATTTCCTCTTTCTTCACTCCCATATTCTTCAAAAAGAGCCTTGGTTAATTCATCGATATACCACGAACCACGTTCGGGATGTCTGTAAGCCACGTGACCAGGGGAAGTTGAGAATGCTATCAGGTAGTCGGCTTGGGGCGGAAGATAACCGGAGCTGCTTTCTTTATTTGGATGGTATGGAAGTTCTTCCGCAGGACTAAATGGCTTGCACGAAGTTGAAAAAGAAAGAGAGGCTTTTACGTCTCCAGCTAAAACAAAATTGCAAAATATTTCAAAAAGGCAGCTTTGGAACCTGCTTTATTAACCGCATTAAAAGTTTGAAGTGGGTCGTTAAAGTCATTAAACATTGGAGACAATGCCGTTGTGCGGCTCTCTTTATTTGAACATACTCTGTGAGATTAATATAATACTTGAAGGTTTCCGTCTTCGAATGGCTGACGAAAACAGCTTCGACCAATCAGATTACACGTTAACATCCCCGCGTGTTTGGATCAGGCCATTAAGTATTTTTTTATTAACAACAACGGGGTAGTGTTCCAAGTTTGATTTTAAAGAGCGAGTCTCCGTTCTCCAATCTCGGGCTTCCGCCAATCAGAACATAAATAAATATACAAATGTTACTTTATTTTACCTGTGAAGGTTTTTGATTCTTTGACACCTATACTAACTTTCTTCCCTCGACATGTTTGAAAGATGAATATTTTTGGCTTATCGACCAGTGAACGATTATATCTTCTAAATGGTGACAGTAGTTCATCAACAGCCACATATTGACCGTCAACGCCCATGATTCTATCGCAGCGCGCATCATCAGAACTATCATCGCTCACACCACCAGAACCGTGGGATAATACAACTATGATGATACAGTCGACACCACCTTTGGTATCCACGAATGTGTCCCAGTTTACTTCTGCCAGCTCACTGAGTGTTACTTTCATACGATCACATGAAAGATTATTGCAAGGCTCACCAACACGGAAACCAAGCTTTTCAAAACAAGTCGTAAGTTTTCCAACGTCTGCACCACTTCCTTTCCGATAAGTGAAATCTTTATCGCCAGCATAATTATCTGAATGGCAAAAGGCGTGTTTAAAGCCTGTTCACACGTTCCAAATTTTATGCATAGAATCACTTACTGAACGTATTGTTAGCAGGGATATGCAGCAATGACGAAAAGCCGAGAAACAAATAACTTCTCAAAATAATGCATAATATATCCTACTAACACAGATCCTTCTCTCCCTCGTGGTTATAAATTGCAATGAAATTTCTTCGCTTTGAGTTTGGAAACCCTGATTGCTAGTTTTAAATATCCCATAAAATTGCGGCAAAAATCGCAGTATTCAAGAGGTTTTAATGTAATCTTTATACATACTTATAATAAAAACAGGGCCTCTTCTTTCCATAGGATAAAAATTTACAGGACCACCGTCTACGTTATCAGAAAATTTGAATCTCTTTCCAGTCGAGTTAAAACTTCGGTGACCGTCAACTACGTCTTTGGCTTCATTCTTCCTTTTCTTTTTGCAAGGATTCCTTTTTTGTTTCGCTGCCTTTGGTTTAGTCTCTTTGGACTTCTTTTGACCTCTGCGTGGTCGTAATGTTGGAGGCATCCTGAAGAATTAAGAGGACTTACGCACTGGTCCAGGTCATCTCTCTTCTCTTAAATTAACAATAAACTTTATCCTTCCTATAATAGTATTACTGAGCAGGTTATTCTGAGCAAAAAAAATGAATGTGCATGCAGTATCCATAGTTACAAACACGAGTCAAATGACTTTAAAATCAACAATGAATTTTTTATTTAGTTTTAGTTGCTTCTTGATTTACCTTGCACGAAAGTAAGGCAAATGATGAAATGGTCAAATATAATGAAATATGGTATACTCGACTATAGTATTCTTTTCTTTGCTTTATTTACTATGCTTTTTTAAAAACCCTTCTCTCTCTCGCTTCCCTCGACTTCCATGTCGTTTCCCACACGTGACCGTTACGTCACGAACACTACATCGACCATGGTAGAATATACTGCAATATGGTATACGCGACCATGGACGAATATACTGGAATATGTTATACGCGACCATAATCAAATGATATGACCGATGTGTATGTATTAAATGAAATATGATACAAATTGATACACCAATGTTGAATCTACTATATTCCGGTATATTCGATCATGGAAAGATTGTAGCAAACCATAGTCATGTATATTAGACGATCACTATTTTTTTATCGTGTCTTAATTTAGACTAGTCTTAATTTACGCAAATTTCGCAATATTGCACTGGCGAAGGCCCGGGTTAACGGACCCAAATCTAATTTGACTGATGCAATCGCATGAGTCGAAGCAGTCTGGATCTGCCCCCAACGTTGGTGTCATTCATGGTCACTTGTGTGCACGTTCAGACAAGATCCTGTACGATTAAATCATTATTATTATGATCGCTTACGTTACTCTAAAATTTGGAATCGGGGTTTTCCCTAGGATTTTCCCTTACAACTTGCTGTTTGAAGTCCATAAATAGTCGAGCGCAATTGATACATAATACTTCTCTCTCAAATGAAATTTATTCTTCTATATTATTCATTTTTGTATGTATATACTACCAAAGTTATTTATTAAAAAAATTAGCGAAAATATAATGAAATTGAACCAATGCAATCATGAAAATATGAATGATGATAGGTCCCAGACTTCTGACACCCTCTTCAAATCCAATCAAAACTCTTAATGCTTAATGTCTTTATTAGCGATTAACAGCAAATCAGGCAGAACTCAAAGCATAGCGTGTTTTTATTAATATACAATTACTGAATTAGGTTTGAAGGTTTTGCTTACTAAGCGATGTTTCAAATTTTTTCGTTTTTATATATTTTTAAAAGTTATTGTTCCTTAAACCTTTGGCATATATAGAAACCATGGTTTAAAAAATTTTTGGAAGTGTGGAATATACCTTTGTTGCACTCATGCAAAACTCTTAATGGAGGTTAGCTGGAAAACACAGACACTGACACACTGACACTGACACACTGACACACTGAGACTGACACGCTGACATGGAAAACGCTGACATGGAAAACGCTGACATGGAAAACGCTGACATGGAAAACGCTGACATGGAAAACGCTGACATGGAAACACTGACATGGAATGGTTACTCACTATTATACAATTATGCAAATGTATCTTTATTGCAATTGATCAAGTGAGATAATATTGAAAGGAAATTAATCCGTATATACTATACGTGTCATACTGTCGTGACGTAAGAAGCCTAACTGTTGGGCCACCAATGGTTCAACAGTTAAAACTAAGGTACTTTAGTACTCAAGCAAGTGAAGTACTGTCTCTGTATAGAAGGTGTGATGACCTCCCTCTAGGATTTGAACTCCCTTCACATATTTTATAATTGTATTGTGTCAATATTTTTTTCTTTTTTAGTTTGTGTCAATATTTTTTTCTTTTTTTTAACTGTTGAACCATTGGTAGCCCAACAGTTAGGCTTCTTACGTCACGACAGTATGACACGTATAGTATATACTGATTAATTTCCTTTCAATATTATCTCATTTGATCAATTGCAATAACCATACATTTGCATAATTGTATAATAGTGAGTAACCATTCCATGTCAGTGTTTTCCATGTCCGTGTTTTCCATGTCAGTGTTTTCCATGTCAGCGTTTTCCATGTCAGCGTTTTCCATGTCAGCGTTTTCCATGTCAGCGTTTTCCATGTCAGCGTTTTCCATGTCCGCGTTTTCCATGTCAGCGTTTTCCATGTCAGCGTTTTCCATGTCAGCGTTTTCCATGTCAGCGTTTTCCATGTCACCGTTTTCCATGTCAGCGTTTTCCATGTCAGTGTTTTCCATGTCAGCGTTTTCCATGTCAGCGTGTCAGTGTCAGTGTGTCAGTGTCTGTGTTTTCCAGCTAACCCTTAATGGATGTCTTTTTTGGCGACCAATACCAAATTAGCCAGAACTCAAAGCCTGACGTGTTCTTAATATACAATCAGGTTTGAAGGTTTTGCTGATTGAGCGATCTTTCAAATTGTTTTTTTTTATTTATTTTTAAAAGTGATTGTTCCTTAAACATTTTTGCATATATTAGATACTGTACCATATCATAATATGATTTTTCGAACACAACTGTAAAATATATACCTTTGTTGCACACATTTAGGCAAAGATATGAAAATGAAAGTTCAAAGGTTGGCGTACACACAATACATGAATACAAAAATTATATACAAACTAATTGTATCTAAATATTCACAATTTTTTCACCTGTGTGTTTGTTACCGTCGTCTGTGTCAATCAACTTGTGTAGGACAGAATCTCCCAGTATTGTATTTATCATCAATCTCAATAGAAACCTTCAGTTGCTTTCTGTTCCTTATGGCGAGCAATTCTGGTTTGATTTCAGACGGTCGAATGTATTTATACACAATAGTTAGTTCCGCTTCCTGTCGTGATGATAAATCACTTACGGTGAATAATAAAAAGACGCTATCTGATACCTTTATTAACTAGGGGGTTTTGGGGACTTAAAATAGATAATGACTATGATTGGACACCCGCATTATTCCGGAATTTCTTTTAGAATAATAGGGGACTTTTTTGCAACGGAGAATAATAGTATAAAAATGGGAATTATGAAAATAATAGACATTTACAGGCTATTTTTCCAACGTTCGGTCAGTCTTTTGGTGAGCAGCATCAATATTAAACTGATGAAGGCCCGGGTTAACGGACCCAAATCTAATTTACTTAATTTTATTGAGTTTATAAAATTTTGACTGATGCAATCGCATGAGTCGAAGCAGTCTGGATCTTCCCCCGACGTTGGTGTCATTCATGGTCACTTGTGTGCACGTTCAGACAAGATCCTGTACGATTAAATCATTATTATTATGATTGCTTACGTTACTCTAAAATTTGGAATCGGGGTTTTCCCCAGGATTTTCCCTTACAACTTGCTGTTTGAAGTCCATAAATAGTCGATAGCAATTGATACATAGTTCTTCTCTCTCAAATGAAATTTATTCTTCTATATTATTCATTTTTGTATGTATATACTACCAAAGTTATTTATTAAAAAAATTAGCGAAAATATAATAAAATTGAACCAATGCATGTCGATTAATAATACAGCATAGAACCATGAAAATATGAAATGATATAGGTACCAAACTTCTGACACCCTCTTCAGATTCAATCAAAACTCTTAATGCTTAATGTCTTTATTGGCGATCAATAGCAAATTAGGTAGAACTCAAAGCCTGACGTGTTTTTATTATACAATTAGGTTTGAAGGTTTTGCTTACTAAGCGATGTTTCAAATTTTTTCGTTTTTATATATTTTTAAAATTGATTGTTCCTTAAACCTTTAGCATATTTAGCCAGAGATATAAGAATAAAAGTTAAAAGTTTGGTGTACACACAATACATAAATACAAAAATTATACAAACAGATTGCATTTAAACACTTCACAACATTTTCACCTGATTGTTTGTTACCGTCGTCTGTGTCAATCAACTTGTGCAGGAAAGAATCTCCCAGTATTGTATTTATCATCAATCTTATACTAAAAGCCTTGCATTCTGTTCCTGATGGCGAGCAATTCTGGTTCAATTTCAGACGGTCGAATAAATTTATACACAATAGTTAGTTCCCCTTCTTGTCGCCATCTGATACCTTTATTAACTACGTGGTTTATTTTTTAGACTTTATATAAGTGATGACTTTGTCATCATGATTTCAGTCCATTTATTATTTTCAATGTAATTGCAGTTTATATTAATTTAGTTTAATGCCTCGTCATTCCTTTGAGAAGGTTGACTCTTGGTAACCTCCATTCTTTCGTGCAAGGGTTCACGTTGAAATGAATATAAATGGTTATATATACATATTACCAGGAATCGACATTATGCCCAAACTCTCTGTCTTCTTCGTAAAATAGGTTATCAGTTATAGCATTTAATTTTTTTACCTTTTAGACACCTTTTGCCAAGCAAATAAGAGTCTTGAGTTACAATTCAAATCTAAAATTCCCTGAATAAACATAAACTATAGGAATCGGTATTTCCCCGTATTCGACTCTGGCGGAATTGCGTTTCTAAGAGTGGCGTTTCCCCACAATCTGGTTTTCGTTCCCGGTATTAGCTTGTTTATTAATCTATTTCAAAATAACATAACAGCATAACTATGCATAATCTTATGATAATCCTGTGCGATCACAGTACCCTGTAGCAATTTACGAAATTTTTAATGTAAGCGTTTTCCTGTAATTTTCCTGAAATTAGGGTACCACCAAGATATCACGAGACAGAATGGAAATGAACAGACCTTTCTTGACAATTAAATCAATTAGCACTCTGCTTAGATATATTCCTTAATGCTGCCTAGCACACTATGCTTATCGTAACATGAAGTTTCACAATAATTCTCTCGACGTTATGTATTCGCCAAGGTTTGAAGGGGGGTGTAACAATATATTTTTCTATTGGGCGCATGTTTATTCCTAATTTGGCATGTGGTATTGATGTGCGATTTACGATGAACGGTGTAGTTTTTATTCAAGATTTAAGCCTTCATGAGTTTATTGCGCTCTACACGCCTATAAAAACGCTCAGGTTGATGCAAGTTGATATAAACAGGATTGAGCAATGTTGTGCTGCCCACATTGTTCAGAGTTGTTATCAACATTGAACAAGATTGTTACACCCGATTCAGTTTCAACAATATTGTTCAATGTTGATAACAACTCTGAACAATGTGGGCAGCACAACATTGCTCCATCCTGTTTATATCAACTTGCATCAACCTGAGCGTTTTTAGGCGTGTATATAGCCCGAAACATTCCTAAATTCTGGCTTTGTAGTCTTAAGATAAGGCGTTGATTTTTATCTGTAGAAAATTCACCTACAGTTAATATGTGTGACGTTGGTGTCATTCATGGTCACATTTGTGCACGTTCGGACAAGATCCTCCACGATTAAATCCCAACTTATTATTTTGATTGTTTACCTCATTTTAAAACTTGGAATCGGGATTTTCCCCAGGATTACCTACCACTGGCTGTTTGAAGTCCACATAATATTATGGTCGATTGCAATTGATACATAGTTTTTCTCCTTCAAATGACATTCATTCTTCTATATCATTCATTTTTGTATATATACACTACCAAAGTTTTCACAGACTCATGCAATTTATTAAAAAAATAGCGAAAATATGATAAAATTTAACCAATGCATGTTTATGTCGATTGAGCATAGAAATACAGCATAGAAATATGAAAATATGAAATGATATAGGTTCCAGACTTCTGACACCCTCCTCAGATTGACTCATGCAAAACTCGTAATGAATGTCTTTTTTGGCGACCAATACCAAATTAGCCAGAACTCAAAGCCTGACGTGTTCTTAATATACAATCAGGTTTGAAGATTTTGCTGATTGAGCGATCTTTCAAATTATTTTTTGTTTTTATTTATTTTTAAAAGTGATTGTTCCTTTAACGTTTTTGCATATATTAGATACCATGGTTTAATATGATTTTTCGAACACAACTGTAAAATATATACCTTTGTTGCACACATTTAGGCAAAGATAGGAAAATGAAGGCTCAAAGGTTGGCGTACACACAATACATGAATGCAAAAATTATATACAAACTAATTGTATCTAAATATTCACAATTTTTTCACCTGTGTGTTTGTTACCGTCGTCTGTGTCAATCAACTTGTGTAGGACAGAATCTCCCAGCATTGTATTTATTATCAATCTCAATAAAAACCTTGCTTTCTGTTCCTGATAGCGAGCAATTCTGGTTTGATTTCAGGCGGTCGAATGTATTTATACACAATAGTTAGTTCCGCTTCCTGTCGTGATGATAAATCACTGAAGCGTAATGTACATACGCATGTAAATTCCAGTTAATGAGGCAATGCTTTGAGGAATTGTTCTGTACATAAAACGGCAATAAAGTAATAGGGTACACAGCATGTGGGTTCAAAGTTCCCTCACACTGCACCCGGGAGATCAAAGGTCGTAAGAGCATCATGAAAGGGAATGAAAAGTTTGCGACAAAAAACCAATCAGATCGCCGCGCTATCGTCTCGAACAAATCCAACCAATCACGGGCATTATTAGGGGTTAAAATAATAGACACGCGCAAATCTATCACTCTATGCTAACGTCGAGACCAAGCACTACGAACTCGGAAAGGAGCAAGATAAAGAAAGGGAAAATAAAATCTACATATTTCGCGATGCCTCCCGTTCGCCGTAGCAAGGGAAGAATCTCCGTCAACGGGGAAACCTCTATCGAGTGACTACGTCGGATGTGCGCGGATAAGGGTTACCTACTCGCGGTCGCCGTAACGCCTTGATCGCCCGTCTAGAACATCATGCCACAGCTTCAAGTCCCGTCTCCGAGACAAATACTGTATCTTCAGTTGCCACTACAAGTTTTCCCTCGACGTCTACGACTTCAAATTCACCAAACAATTATATCGTCCCTACAACTGTGGTCTCATCTACCTCAACAGAGGCCCCGCCACTCTGGAGTCTGGAGCGAAGCGTCTACAATATATGTGGTGTATATTGACTTAGAATGGCTATAAAGTCGACGTCGGGTAAGTGAGAGATACTTAATCTGATTCTTTGCATGAAGATAAACTGTAAACTTCGAATAACATCTACCGTTATAAGTGCGATTTAAAAATAAGGTGTAATCGGCTTCATTATGGCGCCGGAAGCAGAGACAACTCCCTGTCCAATTCCTGCGATAGTACTGACTCTCTGAATCAGGACATCCAGCATTACATGTACAACATTCATGCCGATTCAACAAAGATATTAATGTCCTCTGAACACATAGCTTAATTAGCTTTTTTTTAACTAATATGAAGACTGTTTATACATAAATTATATAAAAATATATAAAGTGGGAAAATGTTTGAAAAAACAAAACGTATATGAGCTCAGACTTGCCAAAGTTCTTCTAATTTTAGAAACTCGCTCAAAGTTATTTGTTTACAAAAAAGTTGCTCAAAGTTCAAAAAGTTTTATCAAGCATCAAGGCTTCCAAGGAAAATTTGCTGTGCCTACTAGTTACAAATATCTGTTGAGATATTGTATTTCTGTTTCGTACTTTTCTTCCGTTTGCAAAAACATAAGGCACACTGATGAATGATTTCTCTCTGCGAGGGCATTTCTGCTGAGAAAGGGCTTATCTTGATTTTTTGCAAAGTGGGGGAGTGGGTGAGGGCACCATGCCCGAATGACCCCTTCTACCGCGGCCCTTCAATTATTTGCCGGAATATTTCCCTGCCGTAAATATTCGCCGCTGCATGACACAAATCATATCTATTTGCTTTTTTTGCTAAATTTTGTTTTACATTCGGTTTTTGATGTATAAGGACTTCTGTCGCGCACACATGCACGTGTGCATATTGGTAACGTACAATGACCAATATTAAATACACGCTTCATAGGTGGATGGTGTAGTACTCAAGAATACAACGACAATGGAAAATGTGCCAGAGCACAACTACCCATTCAAGAAACTTTTGTTCGTCCGGACCGTGGTGGTGTGAACTGTGGTTATTACCTAACATTTCCAGTCGCATATCAATATTCTATGCGAATCTCGGTGCGAATGGTAGGTCGTCCAAAATTAGGGGAAAAGGAAATGTGGGAAGCGTTTAAATTGTGCAGACGTTCGAATAGTCCTTGCGAGGATATTTCGCCATAACATCCAATAAATTCGTCCAAGGCAGAAAACTTAAGACAACATTTGGGGACTATTACCCGATCAAATCGTCCAGTTCCAGGATAGAATACCTCGAGCATGTCAACCAGGCCGTATCAAAAATGGCGAATGCGCCAGAAAAATATATACCTGGTTTAGGCTCAGGCTGTGATCTCACATGTTATAATGTCGATCCGGGAAAGGAAGTGACAATATTCTCAGCTGATAATGTTGCCCAAGTTATCCAATCCTTGCTCTTTCGCATTTATGATCGGAAAGACGGTAAAAATATGTTATGTCGGATCACTGGGAGAGGATTCTTGTCACAATGACATGGGATGGAAGAAAGCCTCAAGTTGACAACATTCCGTTGGCTGGACTTTTTACCGTTGGAATAGGTTACCTCCGTGAAGTGAATAGCTTGATGGCGGGGATGCGTAAAAAGAAGTGTAGTACACGCGGTGAAGGCATGAATTTTTCTGAGGATGAAACTCTTGACTGGTTAGCCTACTTAAATTATGAGATGCCATTTTGGACATCGGGGTGAATTGTTGTGAAGCGACCACCGGGGTTTGGTTCTGTCGTCGTTTGCACTCGGATTAATACAAAGCAAATGGACATCGTGGCGTGTAATCCGCTGCTGACCGGATATTTTAGTGCACAACTGAACCGATACGAGTCCCGCGCTGCCAATATGAGGCACAAAACATTACTTCGTGTCGAAAACGAGTGGGGCCATGTTGTCGCAGTTAACCTTCTAGCAAATTTTCAAGGTGGCGCTGAAGAACTAGATATCATCATTGAAACAAAAAATGCCACAGCTCCTATCATATCTGGAACTGGGTTTGAGGATTATTTTGGTTACACGCACAACTTTAAGCGCCTCCAAAATACGTCTTCGATCTTGCATAGTGTTCCTTACATGTTCCGAAGTGGGCAGAGAAGATTTTATCACGTTTACCGTCATATGATCTTGGATCCGATAATATTCACAAAAGGTATTCGTATCTATATTCAAGGCTGTTCTAATCGTCTAAGGCATCCAGTCAGGCGTCATTTCGAAGAAAGTTCTCCATTCAGCCAGACTATTTCAGATATGACCGTGTTTAGTGTGTGCATGTTTTGCGGGCGCAAGGGTACTGGAGGAATTACATCGGATATTTATGATTACGGAACCTCTAGTTCCCACCACAATCTACGATATCCCCGAATGTGATCGATCGTTTCGAAGTGACTGCGGCATTCGAGAACCACCGTCACCTAGATCAGTCAGGAAGATCGTGTCCTTAAAAGTTAAACAACGGGTCACACACACGTTTAGAGTTCATGAAAATAACGTGGGGGTAATTTTACGCAGGATATATCGTTCCATGGTACCAAATCAAAAAGCTATGTTCGAAGTAGATGGAGAAGACGCTGGAATATGGTTTTGTCCACAAAGAGCTACAATGGAGGCTAATTCATTGCGTATCGACGATTATTATATTCATCCTCGTTTTACACAGTGGCGTAGCCAGCCCGACAATTTAGTCATGCTATGCTAATATTTTGGTGTTCATCGACTGTGAAAACAATGAATTTCTGAAGAAATGAATAATGATAATAACATAAAATTTGCATAGCATGACTAAATCGTCAGGCTGGCTACGCCACTGGTTTTACAGTCGGAAAAGTCACTTTAGATGTGACCTTTGAAGCAATTACATTGTGGGAGAGTGCCTCGATTGAAGTGATTTCCATGATGATATGATATTTTGAATGAAACTATTAAGATTGTTGTCGTCGAAGATATTGTTGTAAAGTTTTCTACAGTCAAGTTTTCCTACCGCAATTCCTTGTCAAGTTTTTCTTGACGGCCGTACACAGGAGCATTTTTGCTTGTTGAAAAGCTGGAATGACGAGGCTTTTTAACGAGGCTACTTGACAGGGAAAACTTCCCGTCTGTAAAGGGCTTTACTCTCTCTGTCAGTTTCACCAAACAATACCATAATAAACTTAATGGAGGTACCAGCTGAAATACATCCATCAGCAACCCCTCGCTATTTCAAATGAAGCAAAAAGTATTATGTATACTAGGTTTATGTTCCCCAAGCCGGTGTGGAACACCGTGCAAAGGTACTAATTCCGCCCGGAGATTACAGGAATTACGCCCCGAGACCCGGGAGAACATGGCGGAATCCAAAGTTATCCAAATTCTATGTCATGGAATATGTCGTGCATGGACACTAATCTATATTAAAATTCCTGGAGGAATTGCTCGTCATTTTATATTTTTGCTGACAAAAAGATGGCAGACTTCGCCTTCTGCGCAGTGCAGAGCCGCAAAATGGTGCCTTTTTGCTATGGTATTTACCACTGACCAGGCTCAACACTGAGCCCGCTACAGCAGCATTCTTCCCCCTCATTTTTCAAAACAATATTAGTTTTTCGCCGTGAAATCTAATTGTTTTCCATTTTCGATAATTTTTTTTACAAAAGTACAAAACCTACATTAATCTGTTTTTTGGAAAACGTACATATCGCACAGGTTATTTGTGCTAATATCAGACAAAAAACAAATTTAAAAAACACAGACAGTTAGCTGGCAGGTAGGTTTAAAATATATTCATTTAAGTTGAAATATACTTTCATATTTTTAAAAAAAGGGAAAATGTACCTCGAAAACGGGACCAATTAAAATACGGCATGAATGAGATTTTTTTTTTGTAATTTCCAGAAGTCTACTCTATTACTTTAAATACTGAAGATAAGCTGTGTATTATTTCATTTATACAGAAATATCAATTAGGCCTTTTTGGAAAAGCCTGAAGGAATGTGAGATGTACCATATGTATTTGCTGCTGCTATCCTAGAGATAGCTCATGCCGACACAACAATCTCATGGAAACAGAGAATGGGGCACCTGCAATGTGCTGAGCACCTGAAGTAGGGATGCAACTTCAAGAAAGGTTTAAATAATGTTTGCTACAAATGCTTTGCTACAAATGAAGATTAAAACCAGAGATGCATGCTGAGACAAAGAGCTATGGCAATATTTCATGTATTAATTTATGCTCTATACTATTGAGGTATCCTTCCAGTTTTATTTTGTGTCGAGAAAATGTGTCAAATATCATGTTTGTCTGTAGAGTTGTTGTGTATTATATAATTATATTCATTTATGTTAAAATATAGTAAACTTGTAAACAGGATAAATAATGCGCGCAAACACATACGCACGTCCAATCACGAAGAAGAAAACCGCCTGTCCCATACGCTAACGCAAACGGATGGAAGAATGGGGGCAGTGCGGTTAAAGAGTTAACCGCGTTGTGGGAAAAAGCATCCATCCCGGGACGTTCATAAATTGCGCAAAGGAAGTTGACGCAAAAATACAAGAACATCTCCTAGCTTTAGTATAAATAAAAGTAGAGTTGTAAACTTTGAAACAGTTGGATTGGCGATTGATTTTGTTGTATTGTGTGGTGTCTTGTCACGGTAACGTCGTGTTCGGAGCGAGTGTGTCCTTCTTAAGCGTGTTGTCCTAAGAGTATTGCGTGTCGACGTGCACTATGTGTTTAAATATAAATGTACATATAGAGTGGTATTAAACTCGGAAAAATGCATTACTAAATTGTAATATTCGTTGAATCTGGTTGCACAGAGACGAAGTTGCGCGACAGTTGTCATGATTTCATATTGTATGTGTGGAGCCTAACAGCAGTTCCCTTCATCTGGAAGATGCAAAAATTTAAAAGTCTTTTAAAATAATATAAAGATAAATAATCCATTATAATCAATTATAAAATTATTGTGTGTTTCTAGTTTAATTTCTTTTTCAAGAAATTGCCAATTTATAACTGTCGTATTCTTTCCCATGTCATATTTCCAGGCGAAATATAGACATCTGACTTTTCTTTCCCGTGCACCAAATAGCAACACTTAGAAAGATTAACAATGTATTGACTGACAATTATTATTAGGATATATCATTTTAGTAAAGGATGCAAAAACTTAGTAAATAATATAAATCAATTTTGGAATTTACATGAATGAAATATCAGGCCTAAAACAATTGTTAGAGGTGCAGTCAATAGTCACACCTTGTTTTGTGATCAGCATTCACTCAGCACTCTTTTCCAGATCATGTTAAAATATCCCAGTCAGTTGTAAAAGACATCTGTAAAATGAAAACAAGAAAGTTGAACATGATTTTCAGAAGTTCAAGCACTAGCTGCCATCACAAAACACACAAAGATAAATTCAACTCTTCAGACTATGTGGCGTTTCCCATTTATAAAAAAAATAGTTATTAAACTGGGTTGAAAATAATGTGATGTAAAACAATAAAAACATAGTGCCTCATGCGTGGCATGACTGGCCATAATTGTGATCAAATAGCCATGAAAATCTAAGAAATAGATTCAGAGAGGTGAAAGTAAACGTATGTTATCGGTAGGCATACCTGCTGTTTGTATACTCGGTTTTTGATACATTTCCTATCGATACTTGTGTTCAAATGCGTTTTGAAAACAGTTATTACACTACAATAGGTTTATAGTTGACCGAAAAGTGAGAAATACGCAGGGCCGTAGCTAGACCGCTTAATTGGGGGGGTGTATATTCATATATTCATGTTTATATACCATAGGAACAATAGCATACAAAGGAATTCATTCGGGCATATGACGAATATATGAATATGCACCCCCCAATTGAGCTTCTAGCTACGGCCCTGGAAATACGTCCAAAACTCTTTTAACTAAATTAGTTACACACTTCTGGCCGTAATACAAAGTATAAAAAATTGGTGAACTTCGCATGGTTTTTCGTAATTTACAACAACTCGCCAAACTTGGCAGTTTCACTAATTTTAGTAAGCTCCTTTAGAAAATGTCCTTTTTATCGCCGATGTAAGAAATTAGTCTAAAGCGCAAATCGTCCATTGCCATTGGCGCGCCCGCGAGTCCCGACAAAATAGGCGCGACTACCGAAGAGAACGTAAACAAAAACACAAACACACACAAATAATAACATATAATTTTTACGAATAATTATAGTGCACCTTTATTCTCCTGTTACAAAATTTTGTGCCATATAGAAAAGAACAAAAATAGAGGAACCATATAGAAAAAAAACAGCAAAAATCCAAACAACTTCAAAGATTATATCAAAAAAACAGCAACTCACCTAATAATCATATATGTTCGCTTCTATTCAATAACAAAAGATCCTAGGTCCATGACCAAATTCTGATCAATTCTCATTTGGTCATTTGGTTCATCTTTTCTGCATATATGGTGCAAAAATTCTCATTTAACCGCAAAAAGTATGGTCTCTCTTAATACTGAAAAATGCGTTCGTTGATGAAGTAATTTATATCAGTATACAACAATGAGCTAAGGTTAGATTACTTTTTAGAGTACGTCTTATTTTACGTTTTATTGCTTATAGTTTATTCTACCTTTCATGATTTAATATTCATCCAGCTTATCAGGAATGTCTTTCAAAATGTGGGAATATATTGATGAATTGATGACTTATTTTTTTTATGTCAGGAAAGATTTTTTACACCATGATTGGTATGAATCATATTAAGATATTCTACTATTTATTATTACCAACCACACTCATTTGTGCACAATAGACGTTTCCCCTTTTAGTTTTCAAGCGAGCAATGCGTGACGTTAGTTGATTATTCAGCAACTTTGAGTTGCGATATCGCTCTGCTTAGAAGCGATTTTTTTGTAAGAAAACCTTCCCAATTCTTTTTGCTTCTTTGTTAAACTAAATTGTTCCCGAATATGGCAAAATCACAACTAAAATTGACCTTGAAAATCAACTACCGTCACGCATTGTGCGCTCGAAAGCTAAAAGGGGAAAGTCTACTCTTTTAGGAGGCAGCAATAGAAATGAGTATAGAAATGAATATAAGTGAAGGTAAAAATATTGGTTGGATAACACGAGCAGTTAGCTAGATTCTGGAAGTGTCTGTCAATATTACACATAAATTAGACACAGAATTCAAGTAAATTTTTCATAATACAGGTAACTGGCCACAATTGCAGTCAACAATTTTGAAAATAATTTGTCCATAAGCTTTTCTGTATTTGATATGCCTCATTCCGTAGATGAAAGCATTCACGATCGAGTTTATGCCAAACAAATCGAATTACTGAACAACTACGAACCAAACCTGTCGGCATGAATCACTGCAGGATTCGTATAACACAATCCCGATAACTGTTGGTAAAAAGCAACAGATCGCCAACACTGTAATAACAATAGAGAATGTTTTCACTTCTGTAAACGCCTGAAATAGACGAAGTACAACTCTCATACTGCCTGAATGTTCGTTGTTGTCGCTGGTGCCTGCGACCATGGATTCGTCAAAGATTCGCCTGCGGTGTTTTCGAGAAACATTTAATATTCGGAAATTTAAAAGAAATATAAGAGAGAGGGGAACATAGACAAGAGGAACTACCACAGGATAATAATTGCTGCGAGATATGTAACAAAAACCTCTAACTCTGTTGTTAAAACTCCGAAAGTGAACATAGAATATGGCGTAGACACAGCAAGCAGTTAACCAGATTCCAGAAATGGCCAGAAATACTCGTCGACGTGTCACAATCAGAGGATATTTCAGAGGTTTCACGATATATAAATAACGATCAACAGTAATTGCAAGAATTGTAGCCACTGAGGCAAACACTAACGACAGGCTGGTAGAACGAGTTAACTTACAAAACAAGTCCTGATCACTATCAATGTTTAATATAGTCTGAATAAACTCGATGATCCATAGTGGATAAAATGTTAAACACACGAGAAGATCCGCTAATGCCAAGTTTGCTAACAAGTAAGATGTCACTGTCTTTTCTTTACACAACAAAATTGTGTATATTATAACTGTGACATTTCCCAATACTCCAATAATCATCGCGATAAATTTGAAAACAACTGAAAAGATGAGAACACTGCTGGAAACTGGAACGAGAATTGTGCTGTTAGTCATTTTTGGGCTTTCCTTTCCTTATATGCCAGTCAATAACGGGATTGCCAAAGTCACGTTTCTTTTTGGCTTCGCCTAAAGTGATAAGCTCTAATCTTTGGTGAAAACAAAATTATCAAAATTAGCATATGAATAACCGTCATGCATACGTTCCTAGGGGAAATTTGCCATTCAAATTTATTATATATTTAATGAGGGTAACACATTGCAGTAGAAACTGACAAACTTGTGGCCCTCCCTATAAACTATTTACATTTCAATCAGTAAAATAGCTGGATCGAAGTATTAGCACATACATATAAACACGTTAGGTGAAATTAGTAAAATCTAGGTATTACAATAAAAATATTACAGACCTGCAAAATATTGTGAAATAGGAAAATAGTCAATGTTTTCATACGACTCTTTAATATGATAAATGTAACTATTTTTAACTGTCTTTATTTTATCCTTTTGTCTTATTTCCAAAGGTAAAGAATTCCATAGTTTTATATTGGATACTACGGTGTGTATCAAAAAAACAGCAAACCACTTAACTTTCATATTTGTTCGCTTCTATTCAATAACAAAGGATCGCAGGCCCCTTGGAATTATTAGCGTTGCAGTTTTTTATACACCCTAGCTGTAGAAATGTTCTTCCGCCATCTTTTTCAACTCATGCACATCAGTAAACTCAATATGTAGCAGACTGTGACTGAAGCAGATCTAATAGTTTGAATGATATAATATTACTGTAAGATAGGACAACCTGTCAAAATAGCAAAGAAAAGATAGCTCGTTTGACAAATCGTCGGTTTATATCAGTTAGAAAATTTGCTAAACATCTGCGAGCAGCTTGTAGACTTGAGATATTGTAATCTCGCTTAGCTTCGAACAAAAACTCTGTTATTATCAATTTTCTTTATTTATCTCTACACGCTTCTTTTGGAGTATATTTCCATACGCCCCCGATGTTCACTCATGCATACTAGATATAAAAAGTCTTTATATATACATTCACCACACTATACTACCTTTCGAGTCATCTTACCGATCCAGAGGTGATACTTATCCACACTCTTGAGGTTGTACGTCGAAACGACTAGTCTCGCACTGTTCATCACCCCAAATATTCGATTGGTCGCCAGCATACTTCCATAATCTGTTTCGATGCAAAACTTTCCGTTTGGTCCTCATGTTTTCCTTATCCGATACACCAGATCATTCAGTCTCTTTACAACAGTAAACGGACCCTCCCAGGGCCTCGTCAACTTGGATAGTCTTCGCTTTCTTTTGTCCAGGGTTGAGCAGATAAATATTGTGGATAAGTGTGGATGCCATTGCGGGTTGGGCGTGGATTTTTACGTTCGCACAATTTAGTGAATATGTTTTGTAGTTATTTGTTTCTTGGAGGTGTAACAATTTAAAACAATGCGCGAAAGCATGCTAAAAGTAATTTGGCAATTATTTTCATCACCAAAGAACTCGCGAGTCAGAAACCACAGTATATATAACGAAACGTTATGCAAGTCAATGGTCAAACGGAAATCATTATCATACTCTACTAAACTATTTATTGCCGGAATGAGAATTTTCTTAAACTAATCTTAGAAGCAAAGCATAGCTACAAAAGAAATGAGTCGAGCATAAGACGACTATATGAATATGAACCCTCCCATATTAAGTTAATAGTTGATCTTGCACATACGAACGACGCCTTTGAAACAATTAGACGGTTACGCTTTTTTTCATTATCTATAATGGAATTTTATTATCAACTGCTATATTTATATTTTCATCTCGGAAGCACTTGCAATGGTGCATCCGCGGCAACTTACTTTTCCTTATTCTATTAGTGTTAGTCTATATTTACAGTTAATCCATTATCCGATATAACCGTTACACAAGCTTTAGGGGCTATATATATCCGGGGATATATAAATACCATCATTCAACCTATTCTATAGTGCAGCAAAGGGGGGCCTCAAATGGCTTGTTGACGGAGGACGCGTAACGGTTGCGGTACGCCACTGGTCACATGAAATTAATAATAACTGAATTATGATGTTTTTTAATTTGCTACCTTTGTCATTAACTAACTCATGCCCTGTTTAAAAGAGACTACACTGTCTTCTAGGATTGTTTGAAGGGACAATACGTGGTGATAACTGTTAAGACGAAAGATGAGGGGCCGGTTGACTCTGTTTGGCAAATTCCGTCTGTAGCTACAGTTAAAATTTAACCTGTCGTTTACGAAACTATTTTAAACTAAAATTTTCTGGCGAGGAATTTTAAAGTAGGTCCTATTAATTATTCTTGCTTGGACGCCAAGCTCGTTTATGTAACAAGCCACTAAGCCATATATAGCATAAAATGTTATCCAACTTTGCCCCCTTCAACGGTTGCCTAGTCGCAGAGGTTGGCTCACTTGGCAAATTTATGGAGATACATTTCTTTTCTACTTGTAATCCTCAAGAACGACGTAATTTTCACATTAATCATATGGACATTTCACGTTAATCCAAATCCGAATCGCCAAACAAAACAGGGACAAAATTTTCTATCGCTTTATGATCCGCTAAATTCTTTTAAATCCAAGAGCAAACTAGATTAACTCATTCCTAAACAACTTATTCTTTTTTTTTAAGTTTTAAATAAAATTTCAGGAATTGAATTTAAGATATAATTATAATGAATAAAAAGAATAACTCACGCATTGTGAGGATTCCTTCTTGACATATAGATTTTTCTTTTCCAACTTTCTAAGATTTTGTTGTTTCACAGAGTAGTATGTTCTTTTTTCTCGCCGATGACACGTGGTTACCAAGACGGGCGGGAGAAATCAGCGGAGACACAACGACCCAACCAACCACTTCAAATTATCGCTTTGAGAAAGGTTTTTTGAGCGCAACTCCTGCAAATGCGACTAGTCGGTTTGCAGTTTGAGCCAATAATGAAAACATGGATTGTTACGTAAACTAATGAGTTGATTCGCGATTGATGATGTCATTAATATTGCAGCGTGCGCAACAACCTCGTACCCAGGCGCGCAAATCCCGATCGACTTTTTCATAGATCCCGGTAATTTTTAAATTTCCTGCAGAATTTCATGACAAAAATAGATGAACATTACTCACATTTCACACCCTTCACGGCTATTTCTGCCAGTAAATCGTTTTGAGTTTGATTAATTTTTTATATGATTCCGAAATGAATATAATAAAATGGAAATTGTAATCACGCGTTTCATCTCACACCAAATTCACTCCACTCAGTGCAATTACCATTATTAATTATATCAGTTCACAACAATGTGTAAAGGTTAGGTTACGTTCTTCAAACACCCTGTATGCTCTCTTTGTAAATGGAATTCGGAGTGTGTCCAAAATTTTTCTTGTTTAAAGTTTTTTTATCTTTCATGATTTTATAATGACCCAGCTTACCAGAATAGTTGCAAAATGTGGGAATAAATTTTCCGATAAAATTACGTCCAATAATGGCGTGTATACATTTAAATTTGATGACTTATTTCAGTAATGTCAGGAAAGATTTTTTAATTTACGCCATGATTGGTACGAATCATATATATGTTATTTACCGGCTGCGAGGTCCGGATAGAAAAATATTTTCTCGAGGTATCATAGGTTACCCGAAAATTTGTTTTTTCATTGAATTAATCCACAATTAGCATTTTGATCCGTTATAATTTGCATTACATGAAGTAGCGCACGCACTCATAATTAAAAAATGTCAATGATCCTTTATGTATAAAATATATACAAGGTTGGCAAGTATATTACTGTACACACATAATATATCAATAAAAAAATACATCAAAAACACTTCAATCTCTTAAAAAAAACAGCTCAGTATTAGCACGAGTAAATTTTAAACATGTATCAGTCCTGTTATTTTTTTGGTCTTAAATCACACCAAAAAGGATGAATTTATCGAAAATTCGTCAAAATTTTAGCGAAATTTTTTCAAAACTATGCGGGATGATAGTTGCCTGCCTTACTTCACAGATTTATGCCCTGTGATTGGCTGACTTTGGCGATTCGCCCAAACAACGCCCACGTCAAGCCAGTGTCAGCCAATCACAGGGCATAAATCTGTGACGTAAGATAGATAAACCGTTTAATAATACTCATATGGCAGCCAATCGGCTGAATTGGATGAGGCTATACAACAATTTAAAAACATTATAAAATTATACTGTACACTACTAATAAAAAACATCTATATAATTTACTATTCATATAAGAGACTGGATATTATAAACGTGTCCCTATATCTATTTGTACGATAGTTAGGAATGTAAAATTGTTCGAACTTCTAAAATTGTACATATCCGGAACTTTCATAGGTAAAAGATGATGGAGTCTATGGTTTTCATCGTTAACTATTAATTTAAAAAGTTTTTTGCACAAGTCTTCTCTTCTCACCCACAAATGCTTCATATCAAGAGTAGCCAAAGTATCTTTATACGATAGATCGGGAAAAATGATACGCATTGCTCTTTTTTGGATTCTTTCGATTATGTCTGAAAGGTATTTAGTCAGGCCGTAATGAACGACCTGACAAGCATATTCGAGAGTCGACCTGATCGATGCAATGTAAAAACATTTTAAATCGTTACTGTCAAGACTTCTTGAGTTGCTTTAATAAATAAAGACGCTTGGCAGCTTTCGTCGTTATTTTATCAACATGTCCATCCCATTTTAGATCTTGACTTAACGCCCAGTATCTTCTACTCGAGCAGTGATTTGTTCTTGTATCAAAATAGTGGCAAAATTAGGCTCGCTCTGTTGGAAATTAATTACCATTTCTTTGCATTTGGACCGATTAAGTTCAAACTTGTTGCGTGTTGGGACCAACCCACAATAGAATCTGTCACTTCTTGGATAGAGTTGGTATTAACTTGATAAGTGAGATTCTCCCAAATGCTGGTGTCATCAGCATATTTAATCATGTCACCCATGAACTGGTCATCTGAGATCGAGAGGTCATTAATCATTACGAGAAATAACCACGGACCAAGCTTCGTCACTTGTGGAACCCCAGCATTAACTGGTTTCCACGTAGAAAAACAGTTTGAATTCAGCTTCACTCTTTGGAATCTTCCACGTAGAAAATCGACAATCCAATCTATAACCGATGAATTCAAGTCAAGTCGTCGTAACTTCTCATAAAGTATATTATGATCTATAAGATCAAACGCTTTACGATAGTCCGTTAGAAGTGTTCGCACAGACCCGCCCGCCTTGTCCACTGTCTCTGACCAACGATGGATCAAAGAAATCAATGCAAGGGTGGTACTTGATCCTGGTATAAACCCGTATTGATTAGGATCAATACATTTCATTAACGTCGGTTGAAGATCCCTCGTGATTACAAAATCCTCTGCAATTTTAGACAAAGTTGAGCTCAATGAGATGGGCCTAAGATCTTTGTTAATGTCTAAAACTTGTTTACTTTTGGGGATCGGACAAACATTTGCCAATTTCCAAACCGAAGGCAACCGGCCATCTTTAAAAGAACCATTCAAGATTGTTGCAATAGGAGATGCCAATACAGTTGCAAATTTCCGCAGAACCCAGTTTGGTAAGTTATCAGGACCACTTGATTTACCCGATTTGATGCTGTGTAAGTGTGTCCACACTTCCTTTTCAGTCACAACAATCGTAGCGTTATTCTCTGTCATGGGTGAGATATTATTATCCAAAGGGAGATATCCTTGTATGGGTTCCAAGAAAGTACTGTTAATCGTATTACTTAGTGTGACAGGATCCTGAATATCGTGTTCTAAGTTTGAAAATATGGAATTACATCCTGATCCTGACGGAAAACCACACAAACGTTTCACCTCGTACCACCAATCTTTAGGCTTACTTTGCTTTATATCCTTTACTTTAGTTTCGTAATATGCTTTCCGATACTTTTTCCTCATTCTATTAACTTTATTTCGCAACTGTTTGTATAAAATATCGTTATTCTGTGCAAAAGCTCTTTGCCTTTTATCGATCAGCGATTTGAGATTACAATTCATCCACGGTCGGTCATTTTCCGTATCTTAACGGTTTTTAGTGGCGCCAGAATGTCTAATCCATAGTTGATAATGTTGGTTAGAGTATCTAGGTTTTCTTCACAACTGAATTCAGGAGTGATCACAAGATCCCATGGAACTTCACAGAAAAACCGACCGAGACGTCGTACAGTGCTAGGTCTTTTATCACGTACATGGCATACTTGTGTCGTTTGAATTTCTTTCGACCTGAGCTTAGGTAGCGCAAGAACAGTTACATGATCTGACAGACCCAGTGGTGGGGCACAAAAAGGTGTATCATAAAAATCAGCAAGGTTTGTCATAACTAAATCCAATTTACTTGAGCCTCTTGTTGGAAAGTTAACAATTTTTTAAGTTGGAATTGTCGAGAAATATGCCCAACAGGCAATTTATTAAAGTCGCCTGCAATAATCAGTCCACAGTTCAGGTATTTCGCTTCAGCAAACTCCAGAGATGACTGCAGATATTCTGACATAAGTTTGTTATTCGCACTTGGGGGGGTGATATAGTACAGCGGTGATAAGCCTAGAAAAACCTCTGGGTATAGGCGACGTGGATTAACAACAACCCAAAGGACCTCAAGGCCGTGTTCGTTTGGCATTTCAAGAACATTAACTATATGTTTTTCTTTCACATATATGCACACTCCACCGTGTTCTCTTTCGGTTCTATCAAGTCTGAGCAAGCTATAGTTATCAATGTTAATTACACTGTCCGGAATGTTAGATTTCAACCAGGTTTCCGTTATAAAAACAAGATCAGGATTATGTTTATCAAATACATACGCTAGCTCATCAATCTTGGGAACCAGAGACATGACGTTGGCCAACATAATGGGGGGAACATAGGTGACATATCGTGACTCCTTTCCTGTCAGAGGTGGCTTGGAGGGCGGAATGGAATTTATATGAGTATCTTTTCCGGGAGGTCGTGGTGTAATCGTGCGTAATCGGGATGTAATCGGTGAGACATACTAGGGTGATCGGGATGCAAAATTGTGTGAACGAAGTCCAAGTAAGGATTCCATCCAGGGAGGCGACTGTGGTTTCTCGTATGTCGAAAAAAACGGGTATGGTTTTTCTTTTTGTAACCATGTTTCTTCCTTCCTTTACATTCTCGGTTGCTGTAAATATTACGCTTATCGTAGCGACTGGTGATTCGGACCGGGATACGGCGGGATTGTGTTTGTAGATATTACTTGACGCGGGCTAATTGTGGGATCTTCTTGTACACTATTAGAGTTAGATTTTGCACTGTTGACAGGACTATAATCGCAATTGGGTGCGTTTATAAGTGATAAGAAAGCAAGCCACTTGCGAGATTTAAAATCTGGTCTTGGATCACAGGTTAATACTTTCCCTTTACTTATAGGCGGTGATTGTTCCGTAATTTTTTGTTCTGGATCACAACAATGTGCTTTCTGGTTGATCATTAGTTGCAATTTTTCTGGTATACAATTTTGAGATCCATTTGAATGATCATTTGAATTTAAATCATTACTAATATATAGCTCGGGTGGCATTTGGGGGGGACAAGTTCCTTGGTTATGACAATTGATGCGGGTGATTGATTTAGGATTTCGACTGAGCAATTAGGGTGTAAAGGCTCTGTCTCTCTATCAAAGACAATTGATGCGGGTGATTGATTTAGGATTTCGACTGAGCAGTTAGGATGTAAAGCCTCGTTAAGCGGTGCGGGCTTTGTTTCCGCACAGATATTTCTTGCATTGCTAATTTTGCTATTGAGGGTTTCATACATTTGTTCCTTGAGTAATACATTCCAAACTCTGCAAAGAGTCGACCCTTGACTGTAAGACTTCGATATCGAACTTAATGTTTTCTAGCAAGTCCGCCGAATCACACGGACGCCTTTCTGCAATGCATTGAGTTTGACTCTCCCGATCTATAGTAATTTTTTTGTCATAATCTGCTGGATTTTCCGATGCACTAACGTGAGAGGGATCGGCAGATGATATTATATTCGGGTCAACAGAGGAGTTTACACCGTTAGCATTGTACCTTTCTTTGCAAACTTTGATTAAATCGTCTCTTAACATGATGCCAACTTTCCCTTGCAGTGATAACGTGTTTTGTTTTCCGCGATACCAAGTAAAGGTTAGGTCCACATCAGAACTTGTAAACTTTCGTGCGGTGCCACCAGGTGAGGACCATTTGCCAGATATTTTGAGAATGTCTTCAACGAATTTCACTAGCTCCTCAAGGTTATGTGACCATTTAATTCGCTTGCCATCATAATTTGAATACGAAATGTAATCACTTGACGAATATCTTCAAATTCCCACATTTTGAGAGCTCAAATAGTTGATAAAATTTTGAAAATTACGGAGCACAAATTACACGTCAGCAATGTTGCCTTGTCAACAAGGCAAGCAATTATCATCCAGCATGGTTTTGAAAAAATTTTGCTAAAATTTTGACGAATTTTCGATAAATTCATTTTTAATTATGAGTGCATGCATGCGCTACTTCATGTGATGCAAATTATAACGAGATCAAAATGCTAATTGTGGATTAATGCCATGAAAAAACACATTTTCGGGTAACCTATGCCTATGGAGGTATCAAAAGCGAGCCGAGCCCGCAGGCCGCAGGCCGAGAGACGTATTTCGGACCGAGGGGAAATATTTTTCTATCCGGACCGACCAAAACGGTAAATAACGTATTTATTTTTTACAAAAAGGGGAGTACAATTTATTTTTTGAAAAAAAGCGGCATGCAATTTGTACAATAGACCTTTGCCCTTTTAGCTTTCAAGCACGCAATGCGCGACGGTAGTTGATTATCAAGCTTTTGAGATACGATATCGCATTGCTTAGAAGCGATTTTGTTTGTAAGCAGAAAACCTTCCTAATTCTTTTTGCTTCTTTCTTAAACTATATCGCTTCTGAATATGGCAAAATCACAACTCAAATTGACCTTGAAATCAACTACTGCTTACTAGATAAATGGACTTTTCTCTTTTCAGCTTTTCAGCGCGCAATGTGTGACGGCCCGCAACAATAAAAATTCTGATGTTGAGTATGGAAATGAGTAAAGTGGATGTTAAAAATATTGATTTGATTTGATTTGATGTTTAATAGGACTCTTTCGTAGTGTAAGCACTAAATTAATTTTTAAGTTATTTACAAGGTTAAAAGGGTCCTGATATGTCTAAAATTACAATATATACTGTCTTTTAGTAACTTCGCAATTTAACCTGTTCCGATAACAATCCGGTACCACATACTAAACTGAGAAAACTGCGCCCGCTTTGCATGAGCAACTAAAATTATAATTTAATATTAAAATATCGCGGCTAACGTAATTTGAGTAATTTCCTGTTTGATTAAGGGTAATGTTTAACCTAGTTCTTTATATTTGTACTGGCATAAGTCAAAACGTTTATGTTGGGACAAATGCCTGGTTGTCTATCCGTTGAACGTTTGAGACGCGTTAGAATCATTATCTAGGAATGTCTAGAACTAAAATACAATCATTTGGTACGAAAAACGGAGTCAAAAATTCTTCCTGCTCTTGTTTTTCGCCTCAATTTTTCGCTTCAACAATTAAAGTATCACGCTGAACTATGTGAGGTAGCCTTCCCAGTTTTATCACAGTTCATCGGGTAGATAAGGTAAAAAAAACTTTTATTTCTTAATATTACCATGGATAAAAGTTGGACAGATGACCATCTCAGTCATAAAAATGCCTTAGGCATCCATTTTGCTAGCAAGTACGTGTTTATTGCGTAATATTGATTGCATAACATCCAGTCGGATTATAGAAGTAGCTAGAAACACTCGCTGAATCGTTTTAAATATTACACAGAATTTAAACACAGAACTCAAGTTAATTTTTCATTACGCAGGTCGCTAGCAACAATTGCAATCAAGAATTTTGAAAAGAATTTGTCCATAAGCTTTTCTGTATTTGATATGCCTCATTCCGTAGATGAAAGCGTTCACGATCGAGTTTATGCCAAAAAGCTCGTATTGAACAAACACGTGCCAAACCTGCCGGCATGAATCACTACAAGACGCGTACAACACACTTCCAATAACTGTTGGTAAAAAGCAACAGATCGCCAACACTGCAATAACAATAGAAAATGTTTTCGCTTCTGCAAACGCCTGAAATAGACGAAGTACAACTCTCATACTGCCTGAATGTTCGTTGTGGTTGCTGATGCCTGCGACCATGGATTCATCAAAGATTCGTCTGCGTTGTTTTCGAGAAAAACTTAAAATTCGGAAATTCAGGAGGAAAATGAAAGAAAGAGGAATGTAGAGAAAAGAAACCAATAGAAATTGCCGGATGTTAAGAGGCAGTGTTAAGTGGCAAATACTTCTGACTCCATTGTCGAAGCTAAAATAGTGAAAACAAATTATAACATAAACACAACAAGCAATCAGCCAGATTCCAGAAATAATCAGGAACACTCGTTGACGTGTCACAATCAGAGGATATTTCAGAGGTTTCACGATATATAAATAACGATCAACAGTAATTGCTAGAATTGTAGCCACTGAAGCAAACAGCAATGACTTGCTCGTAGAACGACTTAACTTACAAAACATGTCCTGATCACTCTCAATGTTTAATATAGTCTGAATTAACTCGATGATCCATAGTGGATAAAATATTAAACACACGAGAAGATCCGCTAATGCCAAGTTTGCTATCAAGTAAGATGTCGCTGTCTTTTCTTTACACAACAAAATTGTGTATATTATAACTGTAACATTTCCCAATACTCCAATAATCATTGCGATAAATTTTAAAACAACTGAAAATATGAGAATACTGCTGGCAACTGGAACGATAAGTGTGCTGTTAAACATTTTCGGCTTTATTTTCGTTGTATGCCTGCATGTCATGCAATAACGGGGTTGCCACAGTTATGTCACTTTTTAAATATTAACCTGTGCATTGAAGGCAAATTGACGACTAAAATGATAAGTTATAATCTTTTGCAAGGCTAAAAATTAGCATTTGAATAACCGTCATGCATAAGTTCCTAAGGGAAACTTGTCATTCAAATTCATTATTTATTTAATGACGGTAACACATTGCAGTAGAAACTGACAAACTTGTGGCATATGTGCGTATATGAAAAACGCGTAACTGGCAGCCTTCCAGTCGAGCCAATATAAGCGCTCGGAAAAATGTTGACCAGTTCATTTCCTAACTTGTAGGAACACATCTCAATAATTCCTCAACAATTTGAAAAGTTTCTTAAAAAGTTCCTAACTTCCTCTTTCATGGACCAATTTAATATTTTATTTTTGAGCAATGTGATTGGTCAATGCATGAAACAGGACGACTTTTTAAGGAACTTTTTAGGAACTTTTTAAGGAACTTTTAAAATTGTTGAGCAATTGTTCAGATGTGTTCCTGTAACTTAGGAAATGAACTGGTCAACATTTTTCGGAATGCTTCTATTGGCACGACTGTGAGGCAAATGTGTCATTCAACATTATTTAATTGGGGTAACACATTGCAGTAGAAACTGATAAACTTGTGGCTATTTACATTTCAGTAAAATAACTAAAAGTATTAGTACATATATATAAACAATAAAAATATATGTTGAAAAAAACATCACAGTTGTTGTGTACCAGTGACGTGCTTGGCCTCGTGCAGGTAAATTACTTTTGGGCTTTGCCTTTGAATATACACCTGTGCACTGAAGGATAATTGACGCCTAAAATGATAAGTTCTCATCCTTCACAGGCCAAAAAATAACATTTAAATAACCGCCATAAGTGCTTTAAGTTAGGGAAATTAACACATGCACATTTAATACATATAATAATCAAAATGATAAACTCGGTATGTTGTTAAAATTTGGACGAACATGGCAAAAGAGGTAATAAACAATAGATTTTTTGACTATGAACAAACAAACAAACGACTGTGACACTGTGTATTTAGTGAGTCGTAAATTTGGGTAAATATTTGCGCGAAGCTTGTAGACTTAGGGTCATAGGGTGAGTAGGTGATAGCCTGATACCGATAAAATGCCTAACGCAATTGGGACTAAATTCCAGATTATTTCAGTGTTCCGATCTTGAAACACGTATTGTAATGAAATATGATCGGTTTAGTGACCCGTATTCATTCTAAAATTTAAATTACATATTTTCAATATTGGGAGCGTTTATCAACTGTTGTGTCTTGTGGTTAAAGAAAGGTTTACGTGAGTTCATTACATAAACAAACCTTTGCATTTAATTTACACCTCTTCGGCAGAAAATTTTAAAGCCGTTTCACATAAAACATACAAAATGACAAGCAAAACCAAGCGACTCGGGTTACCTGTACCACGAGTCCCACTAGTTGCGTTCTGAGAAGATCCTGTAGTGGTGGGTCCGGGGTTTTCACCCGGGTTGGGTTTAGCAGTCCCACCCGTGGTCGGTCTTGAAACCCAAACTGCAAAATGTCCTCCGTTCACCCCGCTAATCTTTGCATGAATCTTTTGAGTCTCAGCATTAATAATCATCACCGTCTTGTTTTGGGTTACCGGGGAAATGATCCATTCACCAGCAATAAACAAGTCCCTCCATACCCATGGTAATAATGAGCCGTGGTAGACAACGTTTTTGATATATTTCACAACGAAGATTTGTTCATTTTTCGGCAAGTCCATGTCAACGACCGCCATCTTGTCTGCGTAATCAAGAGTAAGGAACATGTAGTAGCTATCCGAGGTTTTGACCTTGGGGTAAAAAACCGGGTTGGATGCACGACCGGGAAAAGTGAGCATCGGGTAATGACTCGCATTAAATCCTGTCCTGTTCACAGCTAAAATATTTATTCTACTTGCGTTACTCGTGCGATTAAGGAATACAACATAGCGACCTTCTGGTGAAACAAACGGATAGCCATGAAAACTCCATTTTTTTGTGGTGTCGCTGACTGTGTCTACTTCGAGTATCGATGCATTTTGATATTCTTTTTTCACACAACCCACATACAAGTGTTTGTTGTAAGAGTTATAGGCAATACCGTGTGTTCCAGTGCAGCCATACCTTGAGAAATTGCGAAATCTTGTGTAATTTTTCGTTTCCAAATTTAGTTCGTGGATGCCAGGATAAGCATTATCTGTGACGAAGGCCGTTTTTCCTTCCAGCATGTCTTTGTCAGAAAGCATTGTATTCCCAGGGGCGTCTAGAAATAAATGGACTGTTTTCACATATGATAACTCGTGGCCCTCGCGCGTGTACGCGAGTCTACTCGGTCTATCATTATGACAATAACAATGATAATATGACAATGGTAATAATGAAATTTTTAATCACCTGATTGGGGCTGAGCTCGTAAAACACGGGTCCTGGTGCGACCATCAGTCTCAAAGACATCAAAGGAGTAAGTACTTCTATAGTCATATAATTGTACCCAGACTTCCTTGCGCCATGGCAAACAGTACAAGCGCAATGGGAACTTGCCTGTTGGAATAGTTTCAATTTTCTTGTGTGTTCTGACATCAATCACGTGCACAGCTTCTGCATCAACGTCTGCGACGAAAACTGTGCCGTTGAACTCGCAAACTTGACTGAACTTGCAACTCTCTCTAATGAAAAAGATTTATTACTATCAGAAATAGTTTACAACTTTTTGTTTCCCCAGGGCCTTTTGGTACTTTACGAGAAAAAAGAGGAAAGGCCCTGGGATCGGCTGTTCAAAATCCACATTTCGTGGGTATTTGATTAAGCATTATTTATCATAAAATTTTGCTTAATATTTTCAAAATGCCGGCGTCGCGTTGAACGGATAATATTGTCGCATTAATGCATATTGGAATTGTACTATTTCGGAATAATTACAAAATATTACATTTAACAAATCAAAAGTCAGGAAGCGGCTGGCCAATCCCAGGGCCTTTTACGCCAACCCAGAGTCAAGTTAAGGCCCTGGGAACGAGGTTGTTTTATTTAAATACTCCGCAGTGGCTCCCCTAATTACAGTCAAATTAGTTGGACAAGAAATTTATATAATAAAAGGGATACGGCAAAAAAATTATCTTTGTCTATTTTAAAAGAACGTCATGATTATTTACCAAAGTCGTTTACGGATGTTTGTTAACTTTATACTTCTCAAGATATTTTCATATGAAAGAATCTTCCATCCGCGGTTTTGGATATGCATATCCTTGCTCTCGATTGCTTTACGTCGTAAGCTGGGTGAAAATTCGTTTTGTAACTTAAAATTAACGATCCGGCGAAGTGATAGTTCCATGGCATTACAATCGCATGTATCTCAAATTATAACGTTTGAATTGTAAGAGTTCTAAACTAAACCGTAAACATGTAATTGTTATTTTTTAGGCATCAACCCTGCTTTGACGTCACGTAATTAGATCTTATTATAAAACAAGATGGCGGATGTATTGCGATAGTCGATATTTTTTATCGCCAATATCTTGCGAAGTAAGGAAGATAAACAAATTTTGTACAAAGGCTCTATAAGAAATGTAAATTTTGTTTTCAACAAAACAGAAATAATTTTTATCGCCATATCCCTTTAAGTAATAGAAAACATTTCCGTGCTTCTATACAGCCGTATAGAAACACGCGTAGGAGTTTAGGACAGGACTTTAGCAACACATCGAACCAACCTGTGCTGCTTCTTACTACACAACCCTGGTGCTGTTGTGTTGGTTATTTTAGCAACAACACTTCTCGCCACTGGATCAATCACGTAAATACCATCACTCCCCAGAACATAGAAATTCCCTTTTTCTGCCGAGGCAAAGTGACCCAGGATATAGCCTGAAGAGCAATTTGAATAATACACTTTTATGTGGCTTATATTTTGAATATATAACATTTAATTCCTTGTTCCTATATCTGATTTTAACATTTCATTTAATTAAATCGGTAAATTATAATTTCCTCTCTAAATCAAACTTAACAAGATAGGTCGTTGGTGTAACTAGGGTGTAACTTGTAAGGAATTGTTGCGTTATGTGGAATTGAAACATTACCAGAAATTTGTGACATGACGATTTCCATTGTATACTAACTTGCATTTAAATTTTTACAATATGCCCTACAACTTTCACTATAAAATACATATAGTAAAAGTACAAAACTTAAAATCACCGTTGCACATTGTGAGATCAAAGAATTTAGGAAAATTTTGATAAGCAAGAAGAAATTTCATATAAAATGGAGGCACTGTTAATGGTATTGAAACGCTGGAATAGAAAGTAGTAAAAGGAATTAAGGCTATAATTATAAACCTTAAAAAACAGACTGAACAGTTTAATTTACGTCCTTAATTTACCAGTTTACCTGGCGACTGCATGACTTGTCAACTGTTCTCTCTTGTATTTTTGTCATACGTCGTACTAGTTTGTCTTACTATGTAGTTTTAAGCCTGTCGCACACGAAAGTTAAGCTGAGCTCCTGGGCTAGTTATAGTCACGTGAAAAAATTGATGAGACAACCACATAAATGACCCGCTCCCCCCAAAATCAATGTTGCAAGGATGCGTATAGGTAAAAATTGGCAACATCGACTATAAGGCCGGGGCAGGAGGGCGCGATTTACTTCAAATATGATAGAAAATCTGAAAAGTCTCATAATTTTTGCACGTGATTCTAGGTTCTTCAAACCATTCAAGCAAGTTCCTCCAGTATACGGCGATGGTTTGCGAACTTTTATTCGCGCGCGTGCCGTTTGCGGATATTCAATGTTGCGCACCAGTGCATAATTCTCCCACGTGTGCAAACAATGAGAGCAAATTTCTGCTATAACAAGGCAATATACATATACAAATTTGCATATGTTTTCCAATTTGCATAGATAATATAGCTTGCTGCAGAATTTTTCGGCACGCGTGAGCAAAAACTCCCAAAACGTCGCCGGATACTGGGGGAACTTGCTTCAGCTAATTTTCACAGTGACTTTTAGCACAGGAGATAGCTCTCGTGTGCGGCAAGTTTATTGGATTAAAATAATGCCTGCAGCAACTCTACTTTGCATATACTCCAGTATAATTTTATGACTGACTGGTGTCCATCAGTAAAATGTTTATACATTCTCTACCTTAATATTGGTGTTTACTGCAACGACAAACCGCTACTAACTTTGTGTTCAATAACTACACTATCCTAAAGTGTGCAGCAATTTCTTTAGCTCATAAGTGTTCTCATGTAAAACTCGGAATATTATGCAGTCGCACAGTGAGTGCATGCAGTCGTTCAAGCATTAACTTTTATACGGCAAACGTTATAAAGACAAACTGCTGATCTGAATTTACTGCTTTGCTAAATACATTAGCAATGGCCTTTGCTCTCTTACATCGCTGCTGAGTATCGGAGTTTTATGTAAAACATTTATTATTTTACGAAATTGTAAAATTGTTGCACACTCTATGTTCCCTGATGAGTGGCTCTAAATGAGAAAACATGTCATGTATAACTATTGTAGGTGGGACAGTATATAATAGAGAGTAGAGTACCTTGGCTTTGAGTGTGTAGGCTTAGGATTCTTGGTGTTTACGGCAAACGCGAAACCACTTTGTGTTTTAACTACACTAAAAGTCACTCTCTTTTATGACTCGTCGAGGTAAAAACACTGTATTTGCATCTTTAACAAAGATGTTCACTTAACTAAGCTAGTGTTGGTTTTTTGACATTTTTGTTCACTTACTGTAAATAACGGCCATTATTGAAAGCCAAACACGCAACGCCATAACGATATTTAATATGTTGTATTTCAGCTAAGGTCTTCCGCCAAGAATTCAGAACGATTCGAACCAACAATTTTTTTATACACAGAAATCTCAAGAATGACGTCCACTTATCTATAATAACAGGATGTTTTATACTTGTCTATTATGTATTTCCCGTGAGTATGTCCTTTGAGTTTACGTTCCATTGGCCAATATTAGACATTCGGTTCCGCTGACGCTGATATGTTATGTTGGTTCAGTGTTTACCTGCAGGTGCTAATTTCCTATCAAAGGCCGGTTGTATAAAACGGTCGCTTTAACTATGATTAGTTTACTAAACGACTTAAGTCGCGTTTACACCTCAGGCCTAGACCTGCATGGCTTGGACCAGGTCTGTGACAAGTCTAGGTAATATATATGTGCTACGTTCACACTGTCTTCCTTGTTGATGATATCGGATAGCTAAAGTAATTAGGGCCACTAGTTTATCAGTATTTATATACTGTCAGGTGTTACCCTCTTTAAATAAAGTCTCTCACTCACTCACTCACTCACTCACTCACTCACTCACTCACTCACTCACTCACTCACTCACTCACTCACTCACTCACTCACTCACTCACTCACTCACTCACTCACTCACTCACTCACTCACTCACTCACTCACTCACTCACTCACTCACTCACTCTCAATTAACAATATACTTGGAAAAAGACCCAAAACACGCCGAAAAGTGGTAATACTATATGTATCCTATACAAATCATACTATTAAGTTCAATATTTGCCAAGGCTAGGTAAAGCCTGCTGGTCCAGGCCACCTTCTGCTGTTGGCCTGGATTTTGTGGCCTAGACCAGGTCCAGGCCACCTGGATAAAAATATTGATTATTTACCTATGAACTATACCAATTATGATTTTTGGCACTTCACTCCATCATCTCCATGCAGGTAAATTCTAGAGGTTCAAAGGGTCTTAATTTCGAGTGGAATTATACACACTTCAAATTCAATTCCTTGATTGAATTTAAAGTGTGGATATAATTCCACTCAGAATTAAGACCCTTTGAACGTCTAGTATAAACAATTCTCAGAACTAAAAAGTAAATGAATCGTAAGGCTAAATTTATTTCAAAAAACTAAAAGTATATTGATCGAGTAACGAGCAGAATCCAGGAAGGTTTTCATAACACTAACAACAACGATTAGATGCAGTCTAGAATTTTGAAAAGAATTTGTCCATAAGCTTTTCTGTATTTGATATGCCTCATTCCGTAGATGAAAGAATTCACGATCGAGTTTATGCCATAAAATTCCAACTGAACAACCACGAACCAAACCAGCCGGCAAGAATCACTACAAGAATAGCGTAACACAATCCCGATAATTGTTGGTAGAAAGCAACAGACGGCCAACACTGTAATAACAATAGAAAATGTTTTCGCTTCTGCAAACGCCTGAAATAGACGAAGTACAACTCTTATTCTGCCTGAATGTTCGTTGTGGTTGCTGATGCCTGCGACAATGGATTCATCAATGATTCGTTTGCGGTGTTTCCGAGACACACTTACAATTCGGGAATTCAGAAGGAGTATTGAAGTAATAGGAACATAGATTAGAGAAACTACAACAGAATAATAAATACTTTGAGATTGACGGCAAAGACTTCTGATTTTATCGTCAAAACTCGAATGGTCGACATAAAATATAACAAAAACACAACAAGCAGTTATCCAGATTCCAGAAACAACCAGGAACACTCGTCGACGTGTCACAATCAGAGGATATTTCAGAGGTTTCACGATATATAAATAACGATCAACAGTAATTGCGAGAATTGTAGCCACTGAAGCAGACAGAAAAGACCAGATCGTAGAACGACTTAACTTACAAAACAAGTCCTGATCATTCTTAATGTTTAATATAGTCTGAATGAACTCGATGATCCATAGTGGATAAAATGTTAAACAAACGACAAGATCCGCTAATGCCAAGTTTGCTATCAAGTAAGATGTCGCTGTCTTTTCTTTACACAACAAAATTGTGTATATTATAACTGTGACATTTCCCAATACTCCAATAATCATCGCGATAATTTTGAAAGCAACTGAAAAGATGAGAACACTGCTGGCAACTGGAACCAGAATCGTGCTGTTAGTCATTTTTAGTTTTTAAACTGTAATGACATTAAAATGTCGTTGCTTGTATACCAGTGAATGACAGAGTTTACCACAAATACGTTACTTTGAGTTTAAATATATATGTTCACCTGCGCATTGAATTAAGAATGAGAAGAAAATAATAGTTTTAATAAGTCAATGACAATTAAAATCTCACAATAAATTGAATAGTCCAACTGTTTTGCCATATTCTTCCCAAGATGTACCGTAAAAACACAAAACTATTGAAATAAGCTTTATAGCTTTCAGTCTGCATACACTGTGAATAAATACGGGCAACAAACGGATCATATGTTATAAGACAAACAAATCTGCGACTTTCACCCGAGTAGATTTGCAATAAGAGTTGCAGCTGCTTCAATTAAGAAGATCTCTTTCGGAACATCAATTCTTATAATTCTAAATATATACAAAACTGAATAGGTTACTGTTTTCATTTTGAAAAAGACATTTGCTAAATATACTCTAAACGAATTTTGAATGTGAGAATACAGGAAGATTAGTTTATTATGCTTAGCATAGCATGGAGTATAAAGTTGAATCTTTAGCATATCATAATCACAGCGTATAAACGACCATGACGCACGCTCCTCCCGCGTATATTTGCAATAGCACTTGCAAATTTCCCGCTTTAGAGAATATAGTAAATAAGTAAATAATAAATTTGTAAAAACACCACGTGTATTTACTCAAAGCTTTTGGTCGTTAATTGAATTGATGAAGCTGTTGCAAATCGCGATATTATTAAAGGTCCGGGTTAACGGACCAAAGTATATAATATAGGAGCTGTATACATGCACGTGGTGTTTTCACAAATTGTTCGTTTAGATATTCAGTTAGTTTCGCGTAGAGATAAAAAAATGCGCTGATTACTCTAAAAAAGTATTTTCTCCTAATTGAATCTGCTGTATAGCGGCTGCCTTCAATATTCACAAATCACACTCTAGCAAAAGTAAACATATTTGCCATCTCAATATAAATTTTAATTTTGGTATTAACGAGTTATTTAAAAAACATTAAAAAACACTACAAAAACATCGCAGGTTAACCGTTAAAACGAAGGTTATTTTTAAGAGAGGAAAGGGGAGTCCACATATACCCACATGAACTAGATCGAGTACACAAAATATGCTTGCAGTCGTTTAACTTCGTTGGCGAACCCGGAGACACGAACCCGGAGCGGAATATCCTGTCATGGATAATAAAACACAAGAGTCAAGCTTCTATTGTCTCCCACACTTGGAAGCGGTGCTTTTTTTCTTACAAATTTCTTGAGATTTGTGTCAGATCTTCCTTAGAATTCCTTAACGGGTTACAACCCGGTTACAACAGCTTCTGCGCATCGGTTCTGCTCATAACATTAAGGGTTCCAATAACTCCATGTTTTAGAAATCGCGCGAGTAAAGCATGTTTTGAATTTCTTTGAACATAAACTCTATTTTCTATTCATTCTATTCATTTAGAAATATAGTGAACTGAAATGATCTAAACATTTTTATTCCGTGATGGGGGAGGGGGGGGGGGGTAGTTACCTCACGTTGAAAGAAGAATTTACGCCGTTTCGACATCTTTTGTCCAAAACGAGTTTAGGGAAGGACTAATTTCACAAAGCTGTCTGGGGTGTTTTGTGACGAACATTACATTAAAATGATGGAATGGCACGGATGTAAAGACAGTCACCTTCTACGGCATTGCATACCCAGCTAATCTGAGTGAAAAAAATCAATGAATAAGAAGCCATATCCTCTGCTTCAAGACTGACTTATCATATCCTTCATTACAAATAACTTCGGCAAAATTTTAGTTCTTCCATTATTTCTATGCAAAAATGCATTCGTTTTTTTGTCAAATATAAATTAGAATTTTTATTTCGTACCTTTTACATGTAGACATGTAGAGTTTAGAACTACTCCGTTTGTGCTAAGATCAGCTGGTCCAGTGAACTGTGAACTATAAAGCCCGTTCACACGAGCCAACCTTTACGGATCCAATTTACTTGATATATATTGCAAGACAACAGATTACAAAACATTCATCAGAAGTTAATTGAATCCGACAAAATTGGATCGTATGAACAGGTTGACTTCCTGCATTGGATTTTAAAATTTCATCACAGCGTATGTACGCCCAATGTACCTATTCTTACGTAATCTCCGACCACGCGGGACCCATAGTAGTTTTGCGTGACACACGTGGGGCGATCAATGCACAAAACATCTTTATCAAAACAAAGAAAAATATTATATAGAAATTAGAAATTTTACTTCTATGAATGTATTTCAGCAGAATATGAAGCTTTATTAGGCGGGCTAATCGCTGTATATACTATACTAGATGTACTGTCAGCCGCAAAAACAATCGCAAACTGCCGAAATATATCAGCAAACTGTCCTGAAGTTGGCATGTCCTTCGTGCACTCAATGTGTTAGTGTTATTAATATGCTGCAATGTCTGCAAACCATTTAGACTCCGTGGTTTTACAGAAGGAAAAGGAATGGCGTGAAGCTTCTCAACTCAGAGTTCAGGCACTGGAAGAAACTATAGCTGAAAAAGATAGGGAGTTGAGACAGGAAAAGTTGAGATTTCGTAAGTTGAAGGATGATTTTGAGTATAACTTGAAACTTATATTAGAAAGAGATCAAGAGTTAGAGAAATATGATGCGGTGATTGGTAAAGTAAAGGAAGATGAGCACGTTAAGACTGCTCAAGTTAGTGAATTGTGTGTGAAGATTGATGAACTCAATATCAAGTTACAAAATGAACAGAAGTCCAAAGAGGAGCTACAGAAACACTACCAAAAGGTACAAATAGTTGTGCTGTATACTTGTACTTGTAACGTTACACAATTTAGGTTTTGTATGCTTCCATCCATATGATGCTTCTAATAAAAGCCCTGTTCAGAGTACACTCATTTTATTGTCACGGCAGAAATTAGATCGAAAATCATTTGGTTTCAAAGTCCAAAACACGTAAGTGTCATGGTGGGACAGACATGTTTGTTGAAAGCATTTGCAACTTGCAGAGCACAAGATAAATTTTTCGGTGGATTATATGGAGTGTGCTTCAAGCTGCCACTAGATATTTGTGCAAGAATAAATTTATTTTATGATATATGCCTAGGCAGAGAAAATAAACAAATTCGGCAATTAGAACTGTTCCAGAATAGCTGCATGAGCTGCAAGCTTTCTCTTCTGCTTGTGGTTTCTTCACTAGCTATGTTCAATGCTGATATTTTCAACAAATGATATGATTAATTATGTCTAGAGATTGCAAGAATATCAGAATCAATTTAAAGCTTTTCATGAAGAGAAAGATAATGAAGTTGCCAAAGAAAGGGAGGAGCTTTCATCCTATCGGAAAAATCTGGAGCAGCAATTAAGGTAATCTAGTCCAGTCCTCATGCAATCATTGTTTGAAACTGGAATACCACCAGAGACATGGCTTAAAGACATTTGAATTTTAGGTGATTATATGAATTCTAAAGGTAGGGTACAGTTGCTAATGTAAACAAAATCTTTGTTTACATTTTTGGTCACAATATATTTCTTTCTAAAAATATCAAGAACTGCAGTCAGAATATTTGACACTATTTTGGTTTGCTATAGTTCTAAATGAGAGCTGGAGTTTATGTTCCAAAAAGTAAAAAATGTGCTAAATTTCAGAAATTTTAAATCAAGTAGTCTACCCATTGTTATAAGCAAAACTGATATGAAGAAGCCACTGTAACCTACCTTTTAGTGTCTGTATGGATATTACATGCATTGTATGCCAATGTGCAATTATGAACTTTGAGAACTTACTGATGCTATAATTAACAATGAATTAATGAATCACAGTGATTATGTTACTAGAGCATTCTTTAAAATACCGGGTATATATATTGGTTAAAAATCAGCATTTTAACTTTTTAGAGAAACAGAAAATGATTTTGAGTTTCGTCATCAAGAAAATGTCACTAATTTTGATGAAGCAATAAGAAAAAAAGAACAAGAATATCGATCAAAACTGGATGAAACAAGTAGTCTCTTGTTGTCAAATGACCTTAAGGTAATAATGTATGCTCATTACAACCATTACAGGCCTATCTGCATGCTTTCATGTAACCTTCAAATACAATATTACCACCATTTCATTACTAAAGCTTCCTTCTCCTGGGACCTTTTCCTCATCTCTCTCCAACAAGCCTCCTGTGCACTTTAAACACGTACTACATGTTGTGGCTTGAAACTATTTCACCGCATAGACCAGTTGTTTAAGGCCATTTTGTGAATGACTAATACTAAAAATATTACATGTTGTGCATTGTAAACATACAATGTGTGTGTAACTGTTTTCCTCAGTTAAACTATCTTGCTACCAACAAAGTCTTGCTTCTTCTCTAACTTCTTGGCGAATTTAGGAATTCGCTCTCTAAGCTAAATTTTGCTTATGTAGTCTAGATGCTTAAACGAGTTCATTAGGTCAAATGAGGCCACCGGTACCGAGATAAACGTATATTGTCCGGCATAAGTTAGGCCTTTGGTTTAAAGTACATATGTAGAAAGTGCTTTGTTGGGTAGTCTGTCATTGTCACTTGTTTTTCACTAATTGACAGGTTTTTTTAGATCAGAAGTTTAACAAAAGAGCTGGAGTTATTGCGATGTGATAGTCGTCGATGTAAAGAGGAACTCGACAAGACAGGAGTGAGCACTCGGGAGCTGGAGAGGATGCTTAAAGAAAAAGATTGGATGATTTCTGATTTGGAAAACACTCATAAGTATAAGGTCACAGATCTGGAAGCACAACTGGAAAATATGAGGAAAATGGGAGACAACTTAGAGGAGGATTTTAAAAGGAAACATGCCGAATTGGATCGCTATGCTCGGGAAAAAGAAGTAATGTTGACCAACGCTAAACAAGTAAGTCGCTATTGTAAATGTAGATTAAGCCTTATTACCAAAGCTAAAAACCTCACGAGCCTGGTAGCACAGTAAGCATTTTCTCTGGTGATATAGTTTACGTCAGTAATTCGCCTTGTTTTCATCAACTGGGCAAATATTAGAACGCGAAGCCAATGTATATATCATCGCGTCTATACAGGACGAGACTTTTATCAGGCTAGCTGGGAAAGCCTTGGCATGTTTATGCAAAAGGAAAGGTCAGAAGTGTGTATGCATGAGTACAGTTCAACATAACTTGACACCACTGATCTTGTAGCTCTTTAACTTTCGCATGTATGCAGGTAAAAAATAACTCAAACCAGTTAACTATGATCTTTGCATATTGCATGAAAATTGCATCTCAGTCGTCCAAGTTTGGTATGTTAATAAATATAATCTATGAAATACTGCAGAATGGGTTTCTATAGCAGTGTTTACACTAGAGACCTATACCTGACCTAAGACCTAACTTAAGCAGTTAGTCCTGTAGTGTAAACGCACTAGGACTGACCTAAGACCGACCTAGGACCGACCTAAGACCATGATTTCAGGCCAAGCATTAGAGGTGGCCTGAAAACATGGTATCAGGTAAGTCCTAGGTAAGTCTCAGGTCAGTCTGGCGGTGTAAACACATTTTCATTGACCCCAGTGTGATCGAAGCAATTTCCATGACAACAAACGTAAATTCGAGTCTTTGATGTCAGCATTTAGCGGTCTTGAAATTTTAGCGCGATTTTGCAAAAATTAGGGGGAAATTCAGAGTTGATAATTAGCCACATGGCGAATTTCGGAACTTGCCGATAAGTTATATCATATATTTTTTATTTTTGCATGAAATCGTTGTTTGCCAGTAATCCCAGTAATACGTCGTATTCTTTTACGAGGCTTTGTAGTTTGTACGAAATAAACAAACAAAGAACTGCAAGCTTATTTTAATACTCTACTCAAAGTACTTTATGTTGTGTGTATGTATATAAGTCCCGTTAGGTAACTGGTGTAAACACACCCTGTAAAACTTGGTTAGGTACTTCTCAGGTACGGGCAAATGTCAGGTAAATGTCAGGCACTTCGTGTAAACACGGCTTATTTAGACATCCCTTTCAGACTGCCTTGAATACGTACTCGAAATCACTGGCAATTAGTATTAAAGGCCCTGTTACACGGTGCAATTTTTCTTGCAACTTGCAATGCAATTGTACTGCTAAGAGATGTAAATTATTAGTCTTGCAGAAGAAAAGTGCGAGTATGAGCCCAAAAGTTTCGTTATTCCCAAATATACATCTCTCAAAAGTAGAATTGCACTGCAAGTTGGAAGAAAAATTGCACGGTATAACAGCTAGGGCCTTAACATTTTGATTACAGCGATTTTCAAGTCGCTTCATCAAGTCGCTTCATTATGGACAAAAACCCAACAAAGTAATGTTCACGTAGTACAAGATGCCAAACATTTTAATTCTTGTTGTAGTTTCTTGAGTGTCTAGTTATTGAAAAGACGATACAATTGGGTGGTACAATACAATGTGTACAGCCGTATATACACTACTGGTATATTAGCTATATATCGATCAGCCCAATCATGCTTTAACATGATTTTAAACCTGTGATTGTTCATTCCAGGGTTTCACTGAGAAAGAAAGACAACTTCAGCAGAATATTCGCAAATTACAAAACCAACTCGAAGCTAAAGAACAGGAACATCGTCAAAAGGAATGGAGACTTGTGGACAAACTGAAGGAAAATGATATCACTATACAGACGTAAGCTTTATGAAACTTCTCAGGAGGAGAGGGACGGGGGGCAAGACCATGTATATTGAAACGCGTTCTTACCTAAATTATCAACATTATCATTATTACCCCCAAAGGTTCCGCATTACTCGTGTCTACGAGTAGATTTTTTTGAAAATAGTTTTAATTCTCAGTATGTCCAAATGTGAGCTGTTCTAATTTATTTTCACCAAGGCTAAGTTCTGCCACAGGGCATGTCTATTTCAAAACCTAGAATATACATCCGCTTTTGAACCGAAAAACCATATTTAACCTATAATACTGGGCTGCTGGAAGGTTTGATTGTGACTTTTATGATTTCATCCATTCCAGAATAGTGCTTTTGAACAAGTTGATGCTTAAATTCGACAACTTTTTAACAATTGGAGTGGAACGACTTTGTACAGGTGACAAATGATTTTGTTTTTATTACACAGGCTAAATCAATCAATCGCAGACTTAAAGAGCAAGATGGACCAACAGAACCAGGAATATTCCAGATTAACTGTAGCAAAGGATGTTGAATTAGAAACGTTGCATCAACAGGAGTCCAAGATGAGATCTGAACTCGCGCAGAGAAAGAATGATCTTGACAGGTGCGAATAAACGTTGAATATAACTTTGTTCTCCTGATTTGTTTTAAATTCAGACCTATCGCGAAACGTTCCTAAATAATTCCAGGCTCACCGTATGAGGTGATTTTCCAGGGGGCTTAATAATATCTGGTAAGATAAACCTGGCCATTGAAGCCATTCAATCCATCCGTCTAAAACACCTCCTTTGCTGAGCTAAAGTGCAACTATGTGTTAATGAATATCGTACTATAAGGTTTCATAACTTTTTTAAGATAAAGAAAAAGTGTAAAAGTTTGATCGAAAATCGTAAAAAATACCTGCAATCGCCATTTTTCTAAATAACGGATCCTATTATGTGTTGATTTTACTGGTCGTGTATCGTGTTGAGGATTTCTATTAAAGATCGAAATTCAGGTCTTGATCCAATTTTTTTCTTTAGGAGGCAAAAAGAGTTGTCTTTATCTTTGGAGAGGGAGTCGTCGTTGGAACGTTCTAGGGCTCAGTTAGAGTTGGATTGGCAGCGCAGATGTGAAGAGGCAGAGAGAACTGGGTATGATAAACAAGAAAAACTAGTTAAGAATTTAACACAAGGCAAAGAAGAGGTGAATATATATGAATATGTAAATAGTAAAATGTTATACCCCTTTCCATTGCCTCTACCCTACCCCTCTCAATTTGGAACCGTTGAAGTTTCAGCCCCACAAGGTCCATATGAAGCGATATAATGTTACTAAACTTATTATCAGGGACTTCAATGTCAACATTCAGGTTGATAGAACTCTTCTGTATTATTTCATATCAGGCGTTATCGTTGGTGAAACAACAGAAACGTGAACTGCTTCACAAGGATAGTGTTATCCATATTTTGAAGACGCAAAGCGATGAATCAGTTTCTATTCTCAAGCTTCATGGACTAACCGTGCCTTCCCAAATATCAGGTGAGTTTTACACCTTGATTGTAGGTAGATCGTAAACGCTTAGCGTTCGGTTTTTATACGGCGTATATGGGGCCCTATCTCCTCCAGTGATGTGTTTAACGAGATAACTGTCGCAAAATGTATAAAGTTTAGATGCGGACGGAAATATCAACCGAAAATATCTTAGTATTTTCGAAACTTTACTGATGATATTACTCGAAGTTTAACGCATGTAATTTTCACTGAAATAACGCGTTTTTTCTTCATGGTCAAAACACTTGACACATTCCAAAATTCTTTTGAGTTTGCGCTGATGTAATTGAGGACCTACCCTGCGCTCGCGAATCTGAAACCTTTACATCGATACCTCTCCCATTGCTTCGCAAGATTTTATCATTTGTCTAGATTTTATCATTCATGCATGTTTCACAAATCTCAATTGTGACAAAAACGTGACGTTTTCGTCCGGGTTAAGTTCATACTCATCTTTTCTTGTTACAGTCGAAGATGTTGGCACACCAGCAGCGAATATGAATAATGAAGAACTTCAAGTTCAGAACGAAAATTTGCGTCACGTTATTCATCAAATGAGACAGGACATGGAGGATTTGACGAAACAGTTGACGCAACGTACCACTGGATCGATAACTAATGCAGGAGATGGCGTACCCATCACAGAAGGTAATTGTATGATAATAAAGCAGGGGTCGGTTGTGTCAAGCCCGTTTAGCTTAAACGGTGGATAAGTTCAAAATAGAAAGCAATTCTATTGTTTTATTCAAGAAGTAAACTAAATGTTTTTAGCCTTAATACAAAAATACCGTTTACAACACATATTCATGCAGTGCATAATATTCAAGTTCACTCATTCAAGAGAGTTTGGGTTTGACTCCCCCGGAGCTTATTACCCAGTGAGCACAACAACGTCGATTCAACGTTGAATCGACGTCACCCAGCGACGTCGAAACGACGTCGAAAAAGGTTCGAAAATGCAAATCGAATCGACGTCGATTATTCGACGTCGAAACGACGTCGGGAAATCGACGTCGAATCGACGTCTGCAATTTATGAAATTTCAACGTCGAAACGACATCGAAAATGATTTGAAAACGCAAATCGAATCGACGTTAGATTATTGCCTTTAAAACAACGTCCGTGCATAAGATTTTAGCTAGATTTTGAAATGCATATAAAAAACATACTTGCTCTATAGTTCAAACAAATTTTATTCAATTTACATCACCTTGCTTAAATCTACAATATACTTGATCTGAAATTAAGAAATCAGATTCGAAAAATTGTCTGGCATTCCTTCATCTCAGATTATGTTTTCTTAAAATCTCGCCTCAAAATAGTGCGAGAAGAGTCTCTGAGTATTGTAAAATAAAAAGTAAGTTTTTGGACACTATAGACCACTATGGAATTGGATATTATGTTCAAGTATGTTATCTTTCCCTTCATTCTGAACAATCTTTTCATCATCATTATACACGCAGCAACAGGAGGGGCATTTACTTGTGATGACAATTTGCGACTTGCTTGGCCAACCTTAAAAGTTGAGATGATATTGTTTACTACATATGTGGTCCCTATGTGTGCGCTTACCCCATATATTTGTTAGAGGTCTGTGCTAGGCCGTTCGCTAGTTATTTACTAAGCTTAATGATGTAGCACGTCGACACTTCAGTTGAGAAAGGCAACCGGCAAAGGGAGCAGCATAATAAAAATAAGTTTATTCATCTAGCAAAGGGCTTATAATAGTACGCAATTTTCAAAAAATCAAAGGAAATAGCTAAATCGAATCACGTTCAACACATAAATAACACACGACTAACATACGGAACCATAAATTGGGCCTAAATCATCAAAACTAAGTAGCGGATTGAATTGGATTATAAATGCAATTAGTTCTGGCGTCAAATATGGCGATCTTACTGTATATACAAAGTCATATTAGAATGAATAACCCGCGATCACACGACGTTGAAACATAAATTAACAAAATCTAATGAGCAAGTATCTTTATTTGTTTAGCTGAACCATTTTTAAAAGAGAATCAAAAAGTTTGGGCAATGTTTTAAACGTTTAAATTTCAAAATATAATCACGATGTCACGATCGCGTATTCATATCTCGCGATTCATGGCCTTTGTCATGGCAATACACACTGTAAAACTGACTCTCACTAACCTTTACTGCTTTCTTGGATTTATGTGAAGATATCCAACCATTAAACTGAGAAAATCCTGTGAAAATATCCCGAAATATACAGCTACAATGTTTCATATTCCGTTCGCGACAACATGTTTCAATTTTCAAATAGACGCGCTCAATTCGACCTTCCCGAAATGCACTGCGCGCACTCTACCAACGATGCATGACCGATGTTGCTCCGGGGAGGCCCGAGGTATTTAATAAAGGTTTTAAATAGTCTGTTACATAGAAATTAACTTCTTAAAATCGCAACATTCGTCCTAACTATCTATCAGGAATGATATTATTACCATTGCGATCTTTGCAAGCTGGTACTGTAAAGTTTTTATATAACGTCGAAACAACGTTGAATAAACGTCGCGAAAACGACGTCGAGAATAGGTTGATATATCGACGCTTTAACGACCTGACAAAAACACATCATTACACTGCATATATGATGTTCACAACACTTTCCCAATATTGTTGTGAATTCATATACAATTTAAATGCGGCAAACGCAGCAAACTCTAGTTTTACCTGACGTCGAAACAACGTTGAAACAACGTCAGTTTGCGACGTCGATATGACGTCGTGAAATCGACGTCGAAACGAAGTCGATATTGGGTTGATCGACGTCGCGACCAAAATTCAACCATTAATCAACGTCGAAACGACGTCGTGTGCTCACTGGGTAGGCTATCCCCATTCTATACTGTTTAACAATTAGTCGCCGAAGGCGAGGTGATTACAAGCCTATATGTAATCACCGAGCCTGAGTATAATTTCAGTATTGAAAAAGTTTTATTTTTAAATACAATTGATACACGTGTTTATTTTATGAATATAATTTTGAATTTAACGATTTTGAGTATTTTCAGCCATGTTTTTTTTTGGGCAAAAGCAATAGTTATTGCGCAGACTGCTCTGCGTAGTAGCTATTGCCTCAGAGTTACTGCTGAGGGAGCCAATCAGAATGCTCAAAGGCCATTTTTCAATACTGAAAATATACTAAAGATATATAGCTACTGTATTTTGAAAGACATGTTTTTAGAATGACTATTCGTTATAGTGATCGTAACAAAGATCAGGGTGAATGGAGTTAATCTGGTATTTCTTAACTAAACATTTCAGAATATGTAAGAAGTCTGGAAAAAGAAATTCGAGAAGTGAAGGCGAGAAACCACGAACTGACCCAATCCACGGTTAATACAAATGCTAAAACTGAAAATACTGAGCCAACTTACGTTTTAGATGGAAGTAAGGATAATGTTCATATAAGAGGTCTGGTGGCACAGCTGAACAGCACGATCGGTAAGTGGTAGATGCCAAAGTTCAACCATATGTACAACAGCAGTTGTAAAAGTTACAAAGTTCAACTAATTATTCCTCGTGTTGGAAATATATATATTTATATAATTGCCTATTTCACAATATATATTCTTGCACGTCTTTAGGTAGTTTACGTCAAGAGAAATTAGACCTTACATCTCAATGGAGAAAATGTGAAGCAACTATCGTTCATCTTCAAGGTTTACTTCATCATTCTTCAGAAGAGGTGAGTCTCCTTCTCTAAATGGTTATAGACTTCACTTGTATTTTTATCCGTCATCGCTGAGAATGTTTGTGATAATATGTTCTCGTATTTTTATTGTGTGTACTTATCTGACTGGTCAGTAAGTAACGTTTAAAGAGTAGTCTGGTCAGTAAGTAATGTTTAAAGAGTGAGTTACTGCATTATTTACAGCAATCCACCGCAGAAAATGATGGTTAATAGTTGTACTAAACATCGATTTATTCTGTTACGAATGTTTTAATATATTTTGAGTTGTTAGACTTTCTTTAAATCAAAATGATACAATTAAACAGGCGGAGTGTTGATTGTTTTTTTTTCTTTCCCGGACACACCATGCAAGCGCTATAGGCGCTCGTGTATCCCAACTGCCAACTAGAAAGTTATCCTAACAAAACTGCTTTTTCCTGTAGGTCAAGCCAGGAGGGCTGATGATACATGTAGCCCCTTTTACACCACACTCAATTTATCGACAGCGCACTGCTAAAATGGGTACCCGTACCATTCATCCGCGTTCTCGGCCTTTGTATTGGGTAGCCTGAAGACTAATAGAACTTGGCACTGGCACCAATTTCATCCGTGCCGTGCAGATAAATTTAGTCTATAGTGTAAATGGGGCTGGTATTAAAGTGCTACATTCCTAGATTTTAGAAAACTGTGTCGAGCATTGATGATCAACGCTTTTTCTCTTTTTAGGTTCGTCAGAAGCAACTAAACATTGATCAACTTCACTATCAGTTGACAACAGAGAATCGTCGGGCCAACGAAGAAATTAATGCTTTGAAGCAGCAGAACTCTGATCTCAAGCTACAGGTAACCCAAGCAAGACACCAGGCTGACGAATTTTACAAAACGGGTTTGGAGAGAAATATTGATGCTGTATCATTAGGAAACCAGGTTAGTTCGATGATATTGTTCAATAACTAGATTGCAGATGCAAAATGGAAATAATAAAGGCATTCTTTAGGTATATAACATTAAAACAAATTAAACGTGTAAATGTATCACAGTCTGAAGCTTAACGGTGAACCCACTTTCAATTATACTTTACCGTGTTGCTGGTTACTGCAAGATCAAACGACTATTTATATGTGCTTTTAAAACCGCAAGCAGTTAAGAGAGGATTTGATTAGTTATCAGCTGGAGGGCAGGAATGTCAGTAACATCCTGGGAGATTCACTGAGCAACAAAGCGAGCAGCTATAATGCTGAACCTGAGATATCATGCAGTTGTGACAGCCATATGCCTGTATTCTGTAACCTCACTCGAACTTGTTGAGTGGGAGATCTCAATCTAAGTCATAACATTTCCATGGCGGTATTTCCACTCGAATAAGAGCTTAATTTTCAGTGTTTTACCTTAAATCTTTGCATCGATTAAGAAATAACTTTCTCTTTGATCAGTGATAACAAAATTTGTGTATCACACTCAATGAGTGAGAGTGTAACACGGCATACAGGCGAAGAATTACTGATAATTGTTTCATACTTATCTGTTTTTTGAGCGTATATAATGTCCGAAATTTTTGTATTCGGTGTAATTAGACAGAAATTCGAGTTTCTGCAGATATCGTTTATGAAAGTATGGGTTAATGTTTGTCGCAGATAATTTACCCGAGATAGAATTATTAGTAACATCTAGTCAAGAATTGTGTGACAGACAGGAGATGACAGATTTTCTCATTGCTTTTCTGCAGTTGTCAGCATTAAAATTGGATCTTGCCAGTCACGGAAAACCTTTGAATACGTACAATCCAGAAAGTCAGTTTATACAAGACCTTCGACAGAATGGTGAGTGTACTTTCTGACGCTTTTGAAATACTATTTGTATTTGTGTTTAGAATCTTAACAATCACGACTGCCGTAGAACATTCTAAATCTACTGAATTAATTGAAACGTATAGATTGCGATGTAACCCAACCACTGTCAGTTGTTAGACCATATATAGAATGCATATCCCTTGCTGTCTTGATCCACCTGAAATAGCGTGATATAGCTATGACGGCTGTCTATGGAGATAAATTTCATTCCAACCCGTTCACAATTGGTAAATTACGACTTTTTCCAAAACTGAAAGTTGATTTGCCCTGGAAAACTTAAAATTTCTCATCAACACATAACAAACCCTCAATTCACTTCATAAAATTCTAAATGATTTAGACAGGATTTGAATTTTAAACGTTTTCCTTTTTTTTCAGAAGTCCCTGGTATGAAAGGAGTAGTATCTTCATCTGAAGGATTACACACCAAACTACGTCAAGCTGCTCAACGAATTAATGGATTAACAAAAGAACGCGAACAGTTGATTAAAATGGGAAATAAGCTGAGAGCTGAATTGTTGAAATATAAAGGTATTTGAAAGGATGTTTTGGTATATCTATTAAGATGGCATTAATACATATATATTCGTGATTAGTCGAAATACATTACTGGAAACTAGTGAATGAGTATTGAATACATTTTTCGTATAGTCATGACGCGTAGCTTCTGTTGTTCGCAAAAGATTAACTGTGAAAAATTTCCCGCGATGATTACGTCACTACCACATGTAGGCGTGACCAGGCCCCAGAACACCGCGGGAAAACGTCTGCGCGCACGCTAGCAGGCAAAAAGGAATATGGTGGAAAATTTCAATAGGAACTGTTGAAACAAGACATGCGTGTTCATTGATAAGATATAAGTTAAACTTACGCGAAAATGTACCGAAAACGGGTGGACTAAACATTCGTTTAATGCATCCAAGTATGAAATGAAATTGTTTTGCAGAGTGTCTTCAGAACATTTTTGATAAATTGTTAAGAACAAAACTTTAAACCTATATTACATAGAAGTTGAGAAAAACCACAATTATTGAGAACACGAAAATTTCTTGTTTCTCCGCAGCGTGCCCGCTTAGACATTATGACAGATGCTGAAATGTGAAATCGATTATATTTATTGTACCGCTGTCACCGTTTCGATCTTAGACTCTCATTCTATCGTTATATTAGGAGGAAGAAAATCGCCTTCAATTGAAGCGAGTCAATTATCCAAAGATCCGCAGAATGTGGCGCAAACATCCCGATTCCAACTACGGGGTTTGGAACAGTTGCAATATCAACTAACGAGCAAAGAACTGCAGTATGCACAGAAAACACTAGCGAGGAATAATGATCAGCATTCGCTATCTCCTCGGAAAAAGAATTCCGCGTCGGCCCAAACACTTCAAAAACACTCTCCAAACACGGAACTCGCAGAAAACGCAGGCCTACCGGAAACGTCTACTGGTCGTGACGACATCGTCTCACCATGGCAACCCTCGTTCTCATCAGACGACCGCGCGTCATTACAAGATGTCTGGAAACTACTAGACGAGGACAGTCCTGGATTCACCCCTCGTGGAAATCGCGGGGGCGAAGTCAGCAAGTCTCAGCTTCGGGAAAGTTCCTCAACTACGGACAGTTTCACGGTCAAAGGTCAGCCTAGTCACGTGCATCTCAAGCCAGAGTGTTCCAAGGCTGCGCTGTCTGCCAAGGCAGCTGGTAAATGGACACCCTCCCAGGTAAAAGCGAAGATAAGAAATTATAATATAAGAGACGAAGATGTTCGCGAGGGATTGTAGATATTTTTATTCACCTATCATATTTATTTAACATTTATTACTCAAGCTAAAGCGAGAGTCTTAAATTCGGTTCGTTGTTTTTCTTGCGAGACTTATTCTCCCACGCGGCCAAACTTCATTTTGGCCAAATAAACCGTTATCATCCATCTATATTGGCGTTCAGCGGCTCGTTCAACTTCCTGTTTCTTCGTACTAAATTCAGCGGCTCATTCGACTTCCAGCTTCTTTGTGCTTTAAAGGCGATTCTACATTACGTACGCTCACGCGGGCGAAGCGCGCTTTGTTTTTCCGGGCGGTCACGGTCGCATGGGCAGATTTTCAAAAGCCGCTTCGCCCGCGCGGATGAAGCGGACGGTAATGGAGAATAGCCTTAACATCAGCTGCGGGTGAAGACTGTTTTCTGGCATACGACACGTTAGGTTAACAAAAAGCGTAATTGTGAATCTACGCTTAGAAAGCGTACGCACTCAATCAAAGCATAGACAATCCAAAAGACAAAAGTCTTGTCTTTTGGATTGTCTATGATCAAAGCTAAACGACACTGCACGCATATTCTCTGTTCTCGATCAAACTATACTAAACGAATCCACGCATATATATTCTGTGTATACTCGATCGAAGCTATACACGCATATTCTGTATACTCGACCAAAACTAAGCAACTGAACGCATATTCTGTGGACTCGATTGAAGCCGAACGACTGCACGCACATTCTGGGCGATGAAAATTTAAACGTCTGTACGCATACTTTGTGTTTTCGGAGAAAGCTAAACGACTGAGCGCATATTTTGTGTACTCGTGTCGGAAATTGACAGATAAGATGATTATATAGACAAATGTTTCCTTTGCTTAATTATATTCTAGTTATGTAACAGTGATTGATAGGATGAAGGTGTATGTGGTCACGAGAGCGAGAGAGTTAGTTGGACTGAGACATTCAGTGACTGAGGAACTATAGTGAGCGAGAGAGAGTAATTTATAGCCCGTGTGCTATCTGACGGTGTGAGTGGTGAGATTCATTTGGAAATTTATAATAGACATTTGGAATTCTTTACTTGGGAAATATAAATATACTATGAAAACTATGTGACTTGTTGAGGATCACATTTGGAGGCAAATTCTCGACACTCGATCTAGTTCATATATTTCAAAATTTAATAATAATATGTTGCTAAAATGGATATGGGCAATTGACAGACTCCCCATTCCCCTTCCCATTAAAGATAGCCCTCGTTTTAAGTTAACGCGTTGTTTTTGCAGTGTCCGCCCATCTTCTGCTCTCATTTATAAACTTTCTCCGGCTAAAAGCCCACTATCAAGCAAAAACACTCCTTTAGCTCTAGTAAACGCTCAGCGAGTGTCATGTTTCAACATAATTTTGGCCGAAATGGTCGAATTTTCCAATGTTCCAAATACTAACCCAATATGCTCAAAAACCAAAGTAATCAATATTTAAAGCTATTTTTAAAATGTTAACAGATTTTTAAAAAAATTTCGGAAATCGTCAATTCGTTAAAAATGGTAAGAGGTACCCCTTTAAACTGATTTTCCACTAGCAAGTAGCGTTATTTTTCGCGCGAAGCGACTTTACTCTTTTGTATTTGAGCAATTTTTTCCAGATGGTTGCAGTTGACAGCTCTGAAACAAAAGTAAAATCGCTTTTTCGCTTCGCGCGAAATATATCGCTAGTGGAAAACCGGCTTTGTGAAGCGTTCTTACGGTTATAATTCAGCTAGAAATTCTGTTGTGCTAACTCTCATTATATATGTTTCTTTTATTCGAATAACATAGTGTGGATTCGAATAACAGAATTCGATGAAAATTAATTCAAATGAGGCCAGGAACTACACTGTATAAAGAGACACTATTATGTGTGCTGTCTTACCTTTCGTCGTTCAACGATTTGAATAACATGATTTGAATTCGAATAACATTAGTTTGAATTCGAATAGCAATTTCGATTCGAATAAAACAAAATTTAAAATTCAATAACATTTGACGCACAGCTATATTGTCATTAAAATTTGCGGTTGCTTGCGGAATTCCAATCTCGCTGTGTGATCATTCAAAGAGACACGAAAGCAAATTGATAAGAAGGCTTTTAGAAAAAAACTTTATTCTGTTATAATGCAGATCGTGTCAACATTTTTATATTTATTAACTAATATACGTATTTAACTATTCCAAATGTGTGCCACATTACGATATATCAATTGTGAAAACACAACATAACATCCGCTTCTGTTTGCCTAATTATCTCACAAGTGGAGATAAAATACCTTAGTCTGTGGGAGGCAACTGCAATAAAGGCAACTTATTTGCAAAACAAAAGCCTCCTCCTACGCAGTGATTTTGAAATTCCTTCAAAAAAACAGTCAAAAGTCTTCTACAAGGAATATACTGGTGACCAAAAGTACTAGATTCTGTCGACTTTCATCTACATCTACATCTACACTTATTAGGTCGGTAAAATCCTATTGGATATCACACCAACCGTTTCCGTACCTGAAACAAAACGATTTAAAGTAACCGAATGTGTTAGCATACAGCTAATATGCACCGATGTTATTCAGTGAGTATTTAGCGAACTAAGCAGAATTGTTGAGTTGGATTGGATTGAAATGGTTGATGTCGAGCTAGATATAGATTATGGTAAAGGCTAAAGTAAGGTAATATCGTTTATTCTCTATATTCTAAACAGCTTCTAAAGCTTATATTATTATGTATAACAATATTTCGTCCATTTTTGCTGTGAAGGACGATCTTTTTTCCTATTTGAAATTCAGTGAATCAGTACTAATTTTAATTCACACATTTGATTGCAAAGCAAGATTACAGTCGCTTCTGCGCATGTGGGAGCTTTGTCCAACTTCCATGGTCTTGTACAGTTCGGATTCTGCTATGTTCTGTCACAATATCCGGGTGTAATTCCTACTCTCCGAGCAGAATTAGTGTGTCTGAGTATCAATGAAGTAACAGCTAGTGTTAATCTAATATGGATACTTCAGACCCACTAGCGCGGTTAAGGATTGCAGCAAATAAATATCAGATCAGTCCAGACAGTTCTGTATAAAGAAATATACATTAGTTCATGGCTGTTAAAATTTAAATCGGCAAGCTGATTTCGTGCACGATGCCGGTATTAGGGCCTGTTCGCATGGAGCGAGTTATCCCGGCTTGGCGAGGTGAAAACTGCATATTATGAAAAACGAATCAGGTTGAGCCTTGATGTGATGCGCATTAATTTTACCTCGCCTAACCGGTTAACCCGCTCCTGTAAACAGGCTCTTATTTAAATCACAAGTAGCTCAACTATAGCCCCCCCCCCCCCCGCACACACACACGCAGGCATATCAATTTATACCAAGCTATCACCAATTATCATTAGTATACACCCGACTATTGTCTATTACAAATCCTACATTGTGATTGGCTACTCAACCAGTGTCTATTCTTGATGGTGAACGTTTGGAAAAAAATTCGCTCGCGCGACCGTATAAAATTGAATGAATCAAATTATTTTTCGGTGTAATTGCGGTGTATAGATTATTTTCTCGAAATCAATATATCTAGGTACAGGGGGTATACTAAAACAATTAGACAACTCGCCTTCGTTGTCTATGAGCGAATAGTCAACTGAGGCTTCGACTTCGTTGACTATTTGCACAACTCGGACTCGTTGTCTAATTGTTAAATAATATATTTAATGTTTTTCAATCAAAGCAGTCCACTTTGATGATGATAATCCCTAAATTTGTTTGCCGCGTGCACATTAGCACATTCGCTAACGCATGATGCCGTCGTTTGCTAATGTGTGGTGGTATTTTGTCGAATTTTATACTAGGTTACTGAATTTTTGGATTTGAATAACTTGTTCTTACTTGCAAAAAGCGTTCTGTGCCTTTATTTACGTTCAGCTATACTGTCGGCGCTTAAACGAGTAAATATAGAAATACGGCGCTCTTTAAACTTCAGATGCCGCGCTTATCGAGGCCAGCGCTCTTTAATTAAAAAAAACTATTTGTGAATTCTAACGAGAACTGTGAACAAAAGAGTTCTAAAATTTTGAAAATGTCCCCATTTTGACAGCGAGCATTTGGACATTTGACGGAAAACAAACCTCGTACAAGTCACTGTCACTGACTGAACAATTAGTGCGGTGCTATATGTATATCGGTCCTCCGGCAGGAATCGAACCTACGCTTCTGCGATGCCAGTACAATGCTCTTGCCACTGAGCTACAGAGGTAGCTGACAAGAGAAAGCGTGGTTAATGTGTACATAGGAAGGTGACGCCAGGAATAGGTGAGGGTAAATCGATTATGATTTTTGGCACTTCACTCGATGTTGGTAAATTTGAAGTGTGTATAATTCCACTCGAAATTAAGACCCTTTAAAACTCTGATTGGTTGTTTTGAAGTTCATATGAGTGGTGATTGAGGGATGCGTTTTCATGGTTGGCTGCATTTCGTTGTCAGGGAGGGATGTCGCTGTGGAATGATTAGATTGTTGTGTATCAGATGCGGGTGGATCAAGGTTTAAGTTCTTATTAGTTATATGAACGTGATTATTTATAGAGTCTTTACGTTTTGTCTTAAGTTGCTGGTAGACTGCAAGCATGTCGATATATGTGTTAATAGTATTATCGTATTTACTAAACCAAGCTTCTTTGAGTTCAGTAGTTCAGTTTTTCTCCAGGCGAAGGTAGGAAAGTTGTCGTATTGTGTGTGCTGCGGGCAACCTCGTACCCAGGGTCTTTTGTAAGCTTCCCGGGGGCTGCGGGTAGGGATTTAAGGTCGTGTCGTTTTATAGCGTTCTTGTGTCCAGTTATTCGGGTTTAGATTTTCTTCGAGGTTTGACCTATGTATCGTTGTGGACAGTCTTTGCCAGGAATCCGGTAGATGCATGGCATTTCTTGTTTCAGTGGCTATCGTTTTGTCCTTGTGTTTTGTAAAATATGACCTAAGTTTGTGCGCTGGTTTATGTGCTACGTCAACATTAAAAGGGCGGAAGTAGTCTGGCAGTCATTTCTCATGTGCTCTGAATGTATGGTAAGGTAATTGTTTTATTTGATACTTTAGGACTTCTCTTTTTGATTCATTCATTTCATTCGTTTGTTTGTTGCTCAGTTTCGTTAGTACTTTGTTAAATTTTAACAGTAACCACCCAACTCAGCACAAATTAAGCTGCATTATGACGTAACTTAACCGAATAGACACACACTGTTACACATAAGAAGCGAAACAAGCGGAACGCAAATACTTGTACTTAACTTTCCAAAAGAATAACTACCCAAAAATTTCATTAACTAGGTACTAACGAAACTGAGCAACAAACAAACTAATGAAACTAATGAATCACAAAGAGAACCTGAAGTGTCAAATAAAACAATTACCTTACCATACATACGGAGAACATTCATTGACAAACAATATATATATATATATATATATATATAATATATATATATATATATATATATATATGTATATATATATAATTATTTAATATATATATATATATATATATATATATATATATATATATATATATATATATATATACACCCATTTGCAAAAACGTTGGCCGCAGATAGATAGATAGATAGATACTCCAAGTCTAATTAGAATTGCCATGATTATATTTGCATGGGATTTCAATCATATTACACAACATATGCAATTCTAATTAGATTTCGAGTATCTATCTATATATATATATATATATATATATAAAAGAGTTCACATCTTTTGTTATGTATGTTCACTTAATGTATATATATATATATATATATTATATATATATATATATATATATAATTATATAATATATATATATATATATATATATATATGTATTGTTTGTCAATGAATGAGCTTTCGACTCGGTACTTCGAGTCTTCTTCAGAATATCCAAATTATTTACATACGTATAGCTTTATATATTTAAGTTTTGCGCTGTTCTTTAAGACTCGGTATACGTTGAGAGCGTCTGATTGGTTGTTTTGAAGTTGATCTGATATTATTATTATTATATTATTCGAACATAACCACTGCTTTGTATTTTTTAATATCACTTTATTCACAAACGTTTTCGCTCTCTTAGTTCTTCAGGTGATAAATGATGACAGTGGTTATTTTGTTTACTTACATATAGTGTAATATGATACATCCTATTTAGTGTGACTATGTTAAAGTAGTGTTATTTACAAAGATAAAAATTAGCATGCATTAAGATTAGGTTCTAGTGTTCTAATTATTTGTTTCTCTTTGGCCTCTCTTATTAGTCTATTAGCGTTGATACACTTATATTTCGGCATAATGTTAAAGTTGCCTTTGCTACATTTAGATAGGTGTTCACTGACGGTTAAATGTCGATATTCTTCGTGTCTAATATGCTGCTTATGCAAAGTTACTCTGTTTCTAAGGTTTTCAGTCGTTCCCACGTAGAAACTGTGGCATTTTGGGCAGATTATGATGTAAATAACTCCATTAGATTTACAGTTCATGTCATATTTAACCATCCATGCACGTTTTTCCATTCTTCAGTTCAATTTTGTCCCCGGTGATTATATGAGGGCATGTGCCGCAACGAGGTTCATTGCACTTTGTCACAGTTGGCGTGGCGTTGGACGTTGAAAATTCCGATTTCGTTAAAATTCCTTTTAAGTTTTTCAGTTGTCGTTTGGTTACAATAACGGTTGTATACATATATATATATGAAAAGCAGAGCTATATTATTATTATTTAAAATCTTAAAATTACAATGATTGTTCGCTACTCAGAGAAAGATCGTGAAACTCTGAGTAGCGAACAATCATTGTAATTTTAAGATTTTATATATATATATATATAATATATATAATATATATATATTATATATATGTATAATATATATATATATACGCAAATTTGGATCTGTGCGTAGTAAATCAGAGTGCTCAATACCAATACAATAGTAGAGCAAATAAATCAACAAATTACAATCTTAAAATTTTTTTAAAATTTTATTTCGCTACACTGTGTTTCACGTACTTCTACCGTGTACGATCATCAGGCGATTACTAACACGCAATTAAGATGTAACGGTTATGCACACGCGTTTCTGATTGTTAACGCAAGCGCTTAAATGTACCAGTTTGCGCGCGCTTAACATAACAGGCCTTAAAGCCAAATCTATGTCGGCATCTACTGAATATTTCAGATCTTTTGTTCAACGACTCTTCTTTATTAGATAACATGATAAGCCTTTTTTCCTCAATACACAGCGGGCAAACATTCATTCCCGGGGTTCGCCGAGGGAACTTGTTTCATTATCGACCATTTTATTTGGAATGGTTCGTGTTGCGCTTTAAGCTTCCAAATATATTTTGATAGTTCCGTTTCACCGGAGTAACATTCATGCTTGAATGATTTTAGATGGTTGCTGTATCTTAGTTTGAAGCTGCCTGCTGTCATACCAATGTAGTGCTTGATCTCTTTCCCATTGTTAGATCGGACTTCTGCTTTGTATACGATGCTTTTCGTTAGGCAATTGCCGTTTAATGGGCATTCGTCTTTAACTCGACAGTTACATGGTTTCAAGGTAGGTTGAGAGCTAGTATTTTGTTGCTTTAGAATTCTATGGTTGCTGCTTGATATTGACGATCTGACATTTTTCATACAGGAGTAACTCACTTTCACCGAGTTCCGATTGAAAATTTTATGAAGAGGGCACGATTTTGGAAAATGCTTATTCGTGCCCTCTTCATAAAATTTTCAATCGGAACTCGGTGAAAGTGAGTTACTCCTGTATGAAAAATGTCAGATCGTCAATATCAAGCAGCAACCATAGAATTCTAAAGCAACAAAATACTAGCTCTCAACCTACCTTGAAACCATGTAACTGTCGAGTTAAAGACGAATGCCCATTAAACGGCAATTGCCTAACGAAAAGCATCGTATACAAAGCAGAAGTCCGATCTAACAATGGGAAAGAGATCAAGCACTACATTGGTATGACAGCAGGCAGCTTCAAACTAAGATACAGCAACCATCTAAAATCATTCAAGCATGAATGTTACTCCGGTGAAACGGAACTATCAAAATATATTTGGAAGCTTAAAGCGCAACACGAACCATTCCAAATAAAATGGTCGATAATGAAACAAGTTCCCTCGGCGAACCCCGGAATGAATGTTTGCCCGCTGTGTATTGAGGAAAAAAGGCTTATCATGTTATCTAATAAAGAAGAGTCGTTGAACAAAAGATCTGAAATATTCAGTAGATGCCGACATAGATTTGGCTTTAAGGCCTGTTATGTTAAGCGCGCGCAAACTGGTACATTTAAGCGCTTGCGTTAACAATCAGAAACGCGTGTGCATAACCGTTACATCTTAATTGCGTGTTAGTAATCGCCTGATGATCGTACACGGTAGAAGTACGTGAAACACAGTGTAGCGAAATAAAATTTTAAAAAAAATTTTAAGATTGTAATTTGTTGATATATATATATATATATATATATATATATATATATATATATATATATATATATATATATATATATATATATATATATATATATATATTATATATACATCTTGTGTAAAAGGTTTCCTTGCAATTTTCCTTGCAACTTGCAATATAATTCTACTTCTGAGGCATCTATAAATTTGACAAATACGTACATTTCTTACGATCTGCTAACGTTTTTTTAGCATTTCGAACACTACCAATTAACATCCCTCAAAATTAGCATTGCGTCTTGCAAGGCAAGTTGCATAGTGTAACAGCACCTTAAGTTTGGCGGTGGTCCTTGTGTGAGCACATGCACTTCGCACAGGCGCCGAAGCGACTGTACCTGTTTGTCTGTAATCTGTATATAGTGTGATTTAGCATTAAATTTTACTGATTTATCCAGTGTTTTATAGTACCTAGTTATAACTGAAGTTACAAAATTTAGGGACAGGTTTCAAAATGAAAACTGGTGTTCCACAACTTGGCAAACTTATACCACGAAAGAGCTTCAATACGTATAATATTGTTCTTCTCACGTTATTCACATTGTTTAACCTCGTGGTTATTATCATCTTGGGTGCCGCTCTAGATTTTGATAGCAAATTTCACTGTTACAATGTTAAGCTCACCTCGAAGTTGGAGAACGAGACTTTACTTGGAAACTGTAAAATGAAGTGTTCTGTTCACTATAAAGAAAGATTTCAATTTAGTGTGCCTATGTCTCGTATATGCATCGTTCGGCTTATGACCGTTTTAGTCTTCAGTATTATTTATGCATATTTGGTAAAACGTCGCGTTGAGAGATTTGACTCTCCTCCGACCGATACATCAAGTTCTAATGACAGCGAGGAAAATCACGCGATGCTTTCAACACTATCATACATCCATCTAAACCCGGAAAGTTTTAGTGTAGATTGTCGGATTCGTGTGTCAACATTGTGGATCTATATCGCTCATCTCTTCATCGCTCGTATAATTCCATTGTTGACATTTGTCATATTTGTATTTTACCAAGCTGATATTCCTGAGAATTTTCTTTGTCCCTGGCCAAATGAAATGCCAAAAAAGGTCACGTCGTCTTTCAATTATACCAACAACTCACGCTATAACGTAACGACCGTTTACTGCATTAATCCAAATGCCTCGAGAAGCAAAACCATAGTTATTACAGTTGCAATTGCGGATGTTGTCCTGGTAATACTGACTTTCTTAGAGCTTGGCTATCTCGCGTGGATAATTTACAATGATAGGGATCTTATGAGTGACAGAGAATTCTGTACCGTATACTTGCTGCGAAAACGAAAGAGAATTAGAAAATTTGTGAATAAAGTGCGGGAGAGATTCAGTGAAGAAACGTTCCAGTTAAATGATGATTTTGGTGATCTTGCTAATTCATTTCGAAATTTTAAAGATATTTATGTAAATGTGGTCATCCAAGAAGGGAGGGAACAAATAAACGCTTATCCACACGTTTTTGACCGGAAGAAAATTTGCAATTGCCATTTTGAGATCCCAAGCTTGGTAACCAAGCTTACCAGCACAATAGAAATATTTAAACCCCTCAAAATTTGCCAGAACCAGACCTACCCGCGAAGCATACTTGTCATAGGGAGACCTGGAATTGGTAAAACTATGTTGACAAAAAAGCTTCTGCATCAGTGGAAAGAAAACAAAGAGCAGTTCTGGAGGGATAAGATAATTATCGTTATCCGATTACGCCTCCTAATCAACAACAAAACTATTTCTCTTCGAGAAATGTTAGGTTATGGCGAAGGACTGTCGTATAGTACTTTCCAAACTGTGTATGATTTTATATTATCAAACCCAACAAATATAATTCTTGTTTTTGATGGATTGGACGAACTTGTTGTTGATAGAGAGCTTTTGTGTACGAAAAAAAAGACAGTTAATAGTCTAATTGACAAAATGCCAGTTTTTTCGATTCTTGAAAAGTTAGTTCACGGTAAATTGTTGAAAGGTGTCACAATATTGATCACATCACGCCCTTCAGCAGAGCCTATTTATGCATACTTGGGTTTTGAAAACATTGTGGAGATCCTAGGGTTTTCTCGTGAACAAATCAAAAAGTACGTAATTAAATTTTGTGAGAATGATAAGGACACCGGTGAATTGATTTGGAATCAAATTCAAGAATCAGCGGAACTGCTAAGCTTTTGCTACATACCTGTAAATAGTTACATCGTTTGCTTAACGTTGAAAGAAAGCATTCAATTTGATATAAATGAGGGACTACATCATAAGGGTTTTCGAATGAATATTCCAAAAACTATAACTGAATTATATAAAAGAGCAGTTAAAGTCCTAATGTATAGACACAATCCAAAATTCAAGTTGCTACCAAGGCCAAATGATTACCTCGACTATCCTTTACCCGAAGAACTCGATAAGGACTTGATGAAGATAACACAAGTTGCAATGGATGCAATGAAAAACGAAAGTTCAATTTTTGAGCGAACAGGCGATGAATTTGGCGAACTAGCCAATTGTGGCTTATTTAACAAATTACCTGACAGTCGAAATTTCTTTTGCTTTCTACACTTGACACTTCAAGAGTTTCTTGCAGCATCAAAGGTGGTTACCGATGATATGCGAAATGTTGAAGTATTCCTGGAGACACATTTTCGAGATCCCAAGTGGCATTTGGTGATACAATTTGTCGCAGGTTTAATTGGAGATAAAATTAAAACGGCTAAAATGACTGGTAAAAGCGATTTAAATTATTCTTGGGAGAAAAAGACCAGTGGTATAATAAAGAGGTATGTTATTTTTCGACTTATACGTATTTATGTAATGTGATTTATTTACGCATAGATATATTGCCAGCCATGAATTTTGCATACCCTTTCCGCAGCTCAGTTTTCTGAGCATCAATAAAGACACATTAAATTTTACGCCGTTTTGGGATAATTTTGGCTAGGAGTAATGGTTCTCCTAGCCGCTTTATTTCTGTTAAACAAAACGATATTTATTAATACATTGCATTAAAATTCCAAATATTTACGCTCAGAAAAGGGTGGAGGCAAATTACCGCCAGCACTTGTAGATACGGCCTACGACCATCACTAATTAAGATATAACGTTCCTCCGTTTATAGGAGCTCTGTCTTTTGCGATGTCACGCTTAAACTGACCGTTTGTGGTTTGGGTATTCGGTCTTTGTTAGTTTTCGATTTGCTGCTGGCCATTCACCACCTTTCCCATATTGCGTGCCATCCATTACCTGTCGGTCTTTTAGATAGGACGCAAAGCCCATAATATAAGATTTTTAATTATCGTCGGCAAGGCGTATCCCCTTGGGGGTACACCTTGCCTTAGTAGTCTATTTATAAAATCACATTACATAAATTTCTTATTTCCTTCGTAAATATTTTGTTTTGCATTGTATTCCACCTGCTGTGAGGTGTAACAAGTAAAATCATTCTTCAATGATTGTTAAATTTTAACAGTTAACTAAGCTGGTAGGTTCTATAAAACGCCTGCAGAAAAGGGTGACATTTTTTTACCACATAATAAAAATATTGGCTATTAACGCTTTGCCATTGAGTCATCCGGCCAGTGGCGTAACTACTATGGGCTCAGGGTGTGCAAACCCGCGGGCCCCCTGGCTTAAGGGGGCCCCTGTGAGATTAGAAGGTTATTGTAATTCTATGAATAAAACAAGAGAAATCGCACGAACTTACATATAAAAAGGTTCAATTCAAAGGCTAGAGAGCGAAATCGTACCAGAGAACAAGAATATTTGAGGCGAAAAGTACATTATCATTGATGATTCGTTTCAAATCAATTTCTCATGTGCGCGCGTGTAATTTTGAAATATGTAATTTTAACCTTATCCGTGGAAGCACTGGAATTTTAAACTTAAACAGTGGAAGCACCTACGTATTTAATATGGCGTCACGGTCACAGAGTAAGGATCACTGAGCTATATAGCTCAGTGGTAAGGATATCCTTACTCTGTGTCACGGTTGGATGAGTAACATTTCAATCTAAATAAAGGATAAAGTCATAAAGGTAAGCCATAAAGAATAAAGTTTAACGAAGACAGATCAATATATAAAATATACATACAATATTTACAGTATTTAATTATTGTTTTCAATAATATTAATTTTGCTTTTAAATACTCTAGAGTTAGAGCCTTAGATGGGGAAATTAAAGGAACTTTCAGGGGCTCAGAAACGCAATAAGAGAAAAATCCAGAGCGAAAAACAAACAGCTATCAATTCAAAGATCCCGAAAATAACCAACTTGTTTCGTGCAGCGGCAGAAACTACCAGTAATGAGTGCGTTGAACTTGAATCCGAACCATTACCAACTTCTTCGACTTCGAACGAGTCCGAAGAAATTTCTTCAAGTGGATCATCATCATCACCCGTACAACAGGAACAGGGTTGTTATCAATAATTGTTCATTACTGCATTTTTATCATTTTGTCTTTGATACGTTTTTGCATTTTTAAATCGATATATTAAATAAAGTTGAAGTGAATAAGTCATTGAATTAATGATTAAATTATTGAAATCTTTACTTAATTTTGGACAGTACGTACAGTTTTTATATTTTTTCCACTTTCCAGATAATTTGAAAAGTAGTGAGTCAGCTAAAGCCCCAGTTGATACTGATCGCATTGACCATATGTTGACGGTTTCTTCGAGTAATACTGATAACATATTAGGTACTGTAATGTTTTTCTTTAAATATGAGTTATAGAAAGATAGCTAGACAAAGCCAAACGTAAACCATTAAGATTACATACTAGTTTCCATCAATCATCATATGTTCATCATAATTTTATTTTCAGATAGAAAATATACAGAACTGAAAGATTTTGATCCTTGTAATACTTACCCATCAGATCGTGGACATTTCAAAAACGAGTTATCTAACAACTTAATTGAAGTTCTAGCGAGGCATGGCAGTTGCCAACCGAGTAAAATGATTAAAATCGAGAGTGGACAGACATTTAATCCTGCACATTATTATTATAGGTGAGTACTTTCGATATGAACACTTTTCCTAGTCCCATACACATTGATAACCCAATACGTATTCGCTTGAGGAAATATCTGCGTAAAGATAATCTCTTTCAATGTTTGTGTAGGAATTTGAAATTATTTTCTGTGAAAAGGGACTGGTTTAGCTGCTCAGAGAAACTAGGCACTGTATATTGTCACAATTGCTGGTTGCTGGCACGGAATACTTAAAGATAGTCCATGGATAGATGGCTTTATCCCAAACACAAAGCGCCTGAAGCAACAAATTGAAAGGCATGAAGAAAGCATTGCTCATAAAGAAGCTACGAAGAGTCTTGCTCAGTTAAAGGCAGGCAAAGGTATCAACATGCTAAATGAAGCTGAGATTGCAAAGATCAAGAACTTCTGGCATGAGGTTTTGCGTAGAATAATAGTGATCATATTGACTTTGGCAAACCTGTGCCTGCCTTTTCGTGGCCACAGAGAGGTTATCGGAAATGGAAGATGTGAAGGAGGCAATTTTCTTGGTTTAGTTAACATGCAGTTGAGAACGGGTGACGGTGATCCGTACTTTAAACAGCTTGTTGATTCGAAAGCTCGTAAATGTAGATATTTATCACCCACTATCCAAAATGAAATAATTGAAATTCTTGCAAATGCCACACGACTAAAGCTCGTTGAAAAAATCAAAGTTGCGCCGTGTTTCACCCTAATTTTTGACACAACAAGCGACATCTGCAGAGTGGACCAAATCTCGATTGTTGTAAGGTGGGTAGATATGGAAGCTGCAACAGTTGTTGAGACATTTTTGGGATTTATTCCGGCCAAACAAGGAGGAACTGCTAAAGCGTTAACAGATACTGTCCTTGACTATTTACGACGTATTGGTTTGGATCCCAAACAAATAAGAGGACAGGGTTATGACGGAGCGAGTGTGATGAGCGGGAGCAAGGGAGGTGTCAACGTACTGATCTCAAATTACCTTAAAAGTGAAGGAATAACATCACCCGCGCCGTGTGTGCACTGTGCTAGCCACAAGCTAAACCTTGTTGTGAATGATGCTGTTGAATGCAATGTTTACAGCATCAACTTTTTTGCTGATCTTGAAGAGATATATGCTTTCTTTAACAGAAGCATCAATCGAACGGCAGATCTAAACAGCACTGATCTCAGCGTGATCGACGAATTCACAAATGAAGTATCCTCTGACAGTGATACGGACTCTGACGACACTGCCATTAATGTGGGTTCAACCACACAGGCCAAAAAAAAGAAACAGAGGAAAGTTAAAACTAAGTTGACATTAAAGAAACTGTGTGCTACCAGATGGTCATCAAGAATTAACTCAGTAAGAGCAGTGAAGAATCGATATCGTGATTTACTTCATGTGTTGGACAACTTGAAAAGGAAAGGAAAAGATAATGTCAAGGAACGAGAGGAAGCTGCCAGTTTGCATCTCAAATTAAATAAATTTGAATTTGTTGTTATGCTTATTATATGGGAGAAGTTACTCACAGCAATTCAGATCGCTTCAGCTAACTTACAGTCAAACAAAATAGACTTGAGTAGGTCAGCCAAAGAACTTGAAAGAGCCATGCGTAAAATAAGTGGCATGCGAGACAAATGGGATGCGATCAAAATGGAAGCTGTGAAGTTCGCGTTGAAAGTAGGCGTCTCTTGCACTTTTGCATTTAAGCCCGTACGCCGAGTTCCTCGATTCTATGACGAATTTGCCTCGGACAGTAGACCACAGGATCCTGAAAAAAGATTTACTGTAGAGATGTTCTACCAAGTGATTGACACCGCTACCAATCAATTAGAAGAACGCTTCAGGAGCCAGAAATTTCTTGCTGATACCTTCAAATTTGTACTCCCTGGAAGCCTTGCAACTCTTGACATTACAGAAGTTTGCAAGTCTGCCGAATTGTTTGTTAATGAATACAAGGGAGACATATGCACAGATGGGGTTGAAGTGGCAGATTACATATCTGATCTTGTGAATGAAATCGAGTCGTTTCGCTGGTGTTACGGGGATGTACTGAAGGGCATCCGGTAACAGTTGCGAGTGCAGAACGCTCATTTTCAAAGTTGAAACTTATAAAGAATTACCTTCGCTCAAGCATTGCACAAGATCGCCTGGACTCACTGGCAATTCTTTCAATTGAGAACAATGAAGCGTGGTTGTTAGACATTGAAAAGCTTATTGACACGTTTGCAGACAAAAAAGCAAGGATTGGAAAGTTTGTAGTTTAATTACATGCACTTTTCGTTTTCAGGGCTCAGGTTCCTTTTCCTATTTATAAATTAACTGTTACGTTAAGAAACTGTTGAACAATTTTTTTGCATTTTGGTTACATAGCAACAACCTAAAACTGCGAATTTGGAAATTCTATTTCTGTAATTTCTATTTAATTAAAGAAACGTTTTAATGTCGCGACTGATGCGTTCTTTTTAACAACTGATATTATAATTACAGTAATTAATATTTAAATCATTATTTTAGGTTTTAGAATAATGTTTTAGATGTTAGTATGGTTATGTAAGGGGGTCCCTTTTAAATTTTTACCACGGGCCCCTAGTTGTGCTGTTACGCCACTGGTCATCCCATAATATATCACCTTGTGAAATCATGAATAATTAATGAGTCTAACTTGCAATCATTGCGCAGTATTTTGGTCACATGTATACATCTGTAATTCTCCATCAGCGTTTCCACAACTTATTTGCATAAGGCTGTCCTCATGGGGAGATGGTAATGAGAAAGAGAGAAACAAAAAACGTTTGAAAAGAATGCATAATATATCCTATTAAGACTAACCCTCCCTCCCTCCCTCATGGTTGACATTTTGAAGGAGATTTCCTTCAATGTGGAAACGCTGTAATCTCCATAAAGGTCTCATGAATTGTTAATTAATATATTAACTTTGATACAACCAATCTTAATTAGTATTCATAACTTTGTTACACACATGCCCCAATATGCATTAAACTTAAGGTGGCTCCCTACAGTTTTAGGAATATTGAAAACTAATGATTTAGATTGAAATTTTTGGCAGGAAATTTCTTGCTAAACGAAATGAAATTTTCCAGATATATTAACCCAAATTCTAACAGTCGAAAATTGTCTTTGAGTATCACGTCATTACCGTTGTTATGGTAACAATGGCGATTCAATATGGCCGTCATTTTACCTATTCACGCATTTTTCTCGAAAACAAGTTCGGTTACACCAATTTTTTATTTATAAAAAGTTTTCTTACAAAAAAATGGGAAATTTGAGCAAGTTTAAAAAAATTCTATAAAGCTAAAAAATTTCTATAACGAAAAATCATGTTTTTTCATTTTTATTAATTTTGGCTCGATAGAATTTTTTTTAACTGGTTAAAATTTTGCATTGTTTTTTAAGAAAACTTTTTATAAAATAAAAAATTGGGGTAATCGAACTTGTTTTCGAGTAAAATGCGTGAATAGGTAAAATGTCGGCCATATTGAATCGCCATTGTTACCATAACAACGGTAATGACGTCATGCTTATGGGCAATTTCTGACTGTTAGAATGTTGGTTAATATATCTGGAAAATTTCTTTTCCTTAGCAAGAAATCTGGGGCTAAAATTTTAAATCAAAACCACAAGTTTTCAATATTTTAAAAAATTGTAGGGAGCCACCTTAATTTATTCATTTCACAAGCACGTTAAAATACTCGCGGCCGATCTGTATGGGATTTACAATGGCGAGTGCGTAGCACGAGCCATTGTAAATACCCATACAGATCGGCCGCTCGTATTTTAAATAGCACTTATAGTTATAGCTAATCTTGGGAGAGGTGCTGAAAGCATGTATTTCTATTATTATGGTTTCCAGTAGTAGCTAGGGCAGTCGGTCCCTCGTGAAAAAAAATCGGTCCCCTTTGCGCAGCCCCTCCCCTCGAAGATGGGAAAACCACCATCCGTTTTGATCCTGGGCAGACCTTAGCACACGTGGCTAGATTTACGCAAACCAGGGGCCGGTTGTATCAAGCCCGTTTAGCTTAAACGGTGGATAAGTCAAAATTAAATAACACTCTTACATCTCTTTTGAATATTATGCACTGAATTTGTAGTTGTAAACAGTATTAAGGTCAAAAACATTTAGTTTGCTTGTTGAATATAACGGCAGACTTGCTTTCTATTTTGAACTTATTCTGGGAAGTTTAATTTTACCTTGGAAATATGCGTGTTTCTATAACTGTATATAAACACAGGAAAATTAGTTTTCTATTTCTTTTATAATAAAAAAATAATTATCGTTTGGCCATCGCACCAGAGTTTGACAAACTCGCGCTTCTCAACTCTTATCAACTCTCATTCTCGTTTAACCGGGGGGGGCTTGATAAAGAGATTTTGTGTATTTTTTAAAACATCGATTCAATTACAAATTCTCACCCTGCACACTACTTCGCTTGTAAATTTCGGCGGGAAAGTTTCCGTGTTTCCATCTGTTTTCCGCACTACCTGAACATCTTACATAGGTAATTTCTCCCACAAGTGACGTTTTCTGTCCACATGGACAGAGCTCGACTCTTCCGCTTTTATCTTGAAACGAGTATCCCCTATTTTTGTACTAATCCACGTCATTGTCACATCATTTCCACGCGCCACGCAACCATCCGATTCTCTTCTGGTAACCCGTAAGTCCAAATTTCAATACAAACGTATAGAAAAAACGCTGTTTGAAAGGTGAAAAGTTGATTTTTCTGAAACCTGATCGGATTATCATCATTTTTTTGAACTAAAATTTTGGACATTAACGGTAAGTTCTTTGTTTTGTTGGGTTTAAATGTTCGTGTTGTTCTTAAAATTAAAAGCAATATTAAAATCCTCGTTTTGTAAGTGCGATCTGATTAGCCTTGTCTACTGCCATATTTGTACTCGAATTGTCAAATTGTGTTTGCCGAAGTGAAACGTTGTCAGAGCTGCTTTTTTATTGTTTGTCAACCAGCAGACAGAGCGTTTGCATATTGGTAGAATAACAATATTGGACGAATTTAAAAGAATACTTCTAAATTCGCGTTGTCATTTTATGATCTCGACAAAATACATTGCAAGACATTTTGAGTTTTTGGCGTTATATAGCTTTAACTCGCAGAGGATATCAGTTTTTTTAATAATTAGTACCATTTGATGATACAAACATTCACTGATAACATTCGTAATTATGTACCTTACTTCTCAAGCAGATTTGCTGTTCGATTACATACTTTATCAGTCATTTTTCAAACTTTCCAAAGAAAATATATTTTAGCACTTACCTTACACTACAAAAGAACATTTTAGCCAAAGCGGTTAAATTTTTTAAATTGCATTTTTACTGGCAAAAAATCCATTTTTCCTTATTGAAAATGTCGGAGCTTACCAGAAGCGAATCGGGTGTAAACGCTTACTAGCGCGTGCATAGTGAAAAGGTGGGGACGCGTGGAGCCGCGAGTCGAGCGTCAGTCAATCTCTCCTCTGTGCTGTAGCTTAGTGGTTACTGGTTAGAGCCCTGGGGCCGGTTGTTCGAAAGGCGTTTAGCTTAGACGGTGAATATAAGTTCAAAATGGAAAGCAAAATTATCTATTTATTGAACAACTGAACTAAAATAAGTAATTTAGCTTGTAGGTACACCACGTAAGTATTTAATACTGCAAAGCTTTCGATTCGTTAACCCGGGCATTCATGAATCAGTGCAATTACCTGAATACACATTCACCCGTCACTAAAATATGACGTTGGCCTGATTTGTTAGCTCGCGCCATTAATTAAACGATCTCACTTACCAAATAATATACTTATGAAAAAGAAATAGTTCTAATTAATGCGCGTGTCCTGGACAAGTATTTAGCTAGCAGACATTGAAAAGAGCACGCCACGTACTATTGAGTGGCTTACCCTCTTGGGCGATAGTTCGATGTTTATAGATTTCATTAGATTCTCTCATCTTGCGAAAATCATTCGCTAAAATGCTTGCATCTTTTCCATGTAATGCGATGATCATAAGTTCACGCATGGTGAGCTACAGCAGACTTATCCAGTTTACCCTTTTCGGAGTTCATCTTGTGTTCTCGCCAACCATAAAGTAATCTATATTTATTATATACGGCCACTGGTCAAAGCTTGGTTTTCATAGCGTTTCGATGGTCAAGAGCGAATCATGCGAAATTTTTATGTCGCCAGCGCAGAGAGGTAACGCACTATTTCCAATTGAGATAAAAACTTTAATCACGTGCGGTGCATATTTCGCTGATTACCTTGGTTTTAGTTTTTCTTTGAAAAGTGGAATATAATAAAAAACTTATTTACCTAGATTTCAGAAAACATTATTTTATCGACCGGTGAGTCCGCAATAATGTTTTCTTCAGTCTAGGTAAATAAGTGTTAAATGAAATCTCAAAACCTTCCACTTAGTAGCTATAAGCTGTTGATTCTGTCGAAAGTATTATCTTTTGAGCTTTTATTTTATCTGTTTTCATCACCTTTTAACTTGTTCGACCGTAAAACGTCCTGATTAATGACCATATTCGAGATTCCATCTAAAGTGCTGAAAAAATATAATGTTTGATCGCACAATGAAAGTTTAGTATGAATATTTAGCACTAGCTTCTTAGTAGTTACTAATCTCCCTCAGCTTTTGGTATCGCATGCGTAAAACCTTGAAGACTGGCCTGTATAATGCGAAAACAGTACCAAATTTAGTGCTACCAGGGCGTATATAAGATAGGGCGTTGAGACGGCGATATATTGGTATGAAAGTAATGAAACATGCGTGATGCAGTTTAGCACTGAGGCTAGCGAGGAAGGGCGGCAAATGTTTTCAAATCAAAATTCGAGACTCAAAGAGACAAAATGAATTTGTTAATTTGCCAAAACTATGAAATCGATCGTTTGGATATATTTTTTTTATATTATTATTTACTCTTTTTGTTGTTAATATAGTATAATTCAGGGCATTCTTTTTAATGTTAAGGACGAAAATTTTCACGTTGAATGCACACGCCAATCCATCGTTCCCGTTTTGCCACAAGCGTGATAAAATTACATATTCCGGAGTCCGGACAGGACAGGAAGTTGCGAAACCTTTGTATATTATTGCGAGGTAGCTAATAATCGAATAACAGGGGATGATTTGTCTTACCTTTCGACATCAGCGTCGTCGAAAGCGAAAACCAAATCAAAATTTTCCTCTTTCAACCAATCTTCGAACGTTACTTGAAACGCCATTTCGACTCATGTGCTAAAATAAGCGGGGGGCCCATGCATGATGCATCACACATAAATCAAGGGTTATATCGCCGTAGCACCGGACCAGCGGATGATGCATCACACATAAATCAGGGGTTATATCGCCGTAGCACCAGGACCAGCAGATGGTGCATCACACATAAATCAGGGGTTATATATCGCTGTAGCACCGGACCAGCGGATGCATTACACATAAATCAGGGGTTATATCGCTGTAGCACCAGGACCAGCGGATGATGCATTACACATAAATCAGGGGTTATATCGCCGTAGCATGCACCGGACCAGCTTTCCTACAACTGTAGCCAGGTAAAGCAGGCCAAGAAATCGTATCTGGTGAACACAGACTAAGTTGTCGTTTACTATATTCAATAGTTTATATCGTTTTCTTGATAAATTCACGAAAGGTAGAAACAAAAATAAGAAAATAAAAAAATGCAAAAGTTAAAAAATGAAAAATACAAAAAGTTTTACCAACCGTCTATGGAATCTTAATCCGCAGAGCCGTGACATATCTGTATTGTCTCGTGTTTAGATTTGAGGAATGGGTCCTTCAATTGGGAACAGACAACGAAATTGCCCTACTTGGGATAAAGTGTTTTTATGAATTGCAAGATGATGACATTATCAAGGCAGTTTCTGGTAATTATTTGGCAGAAAGAAATGGAGAGCTGTGTTTAAAAGACATTAATATTACACCAGCTAATTCTGCCGCAGTTTTTGAGTTTTTGGGCTGTAGCAAAGAATTAAAACGACTACGATTCCATGACAACTGCCAAATACGGGGTGAGTACAGCTACCGTGAAATGGGAAAGCTGTTTAGTACTGAGGGTAACAATATTACCTCCTTTCACTGGAAATCATAGAAAGATTCTTGATATTTTAAATACTTTTGCAATGCTTTAAAACGCGAGCATTGTCGATTAACCGATCTCTGCTGTGATGGGATAACGCTAGTTCGAAGTACCTACTACCTAAAGGCCGGCGCACACTAGAGCTATGTGCTTATAAAAAGTCATTCGTGGCCATTGGCGTAAGCCAGTTGCTCTCGTGTGCGGGCGACTCTCCGGCGACTTTAGTCATTCGTGCCAATTACGGCAAATATCTAGCTGGTTTGATAATTCCTGCCTCGCGTGCCGAAATCTTTCCGTGTGCGGCAAACTGAAAGCTGTCTGCTTATGGATTGTCTGAACAGCGCATGCGTAATATACGAAAGTAAACATCCAAGATGGCGTACAGATTGCAAAACAAAATTATGAATGAAAGTGAAGACGAAGAGGTGTTGTTATTTTTGTTGCTGTTGCGTCGGACTGGACTAAACACCGTTATCCAAGTGCTATTAATTATATTACCTGTTTGAGAAAGCTTACTAGCTATTTCTGCAATAGCGCATTCCCGTTTCTGTCTGTTTTTAAAATCTGTAGAATTCACATCGTATAAACACATGTATTCTGGCCAAAGATCAACCAGTTTGTCTTCCAATATGGCCTCAGCCACCAATTCGTTTTGCTTTGTTTGCACCGCTATCTTGGATGTTTACTTTCGTATATTACGCATGCGCTGATAAGACAATCCATAAGCAGATAGCTTTCAGTTTGCCGCACACGGAAAGGTTTCGGCACGCGAGGCAGAGATTATCAAACATGCTAGATATTTGCCGTAAGTGGCACGAATGACCAAAGTCACCGGAAAAGTCGCCCGCACACGAGAGCAACTGGCTTACGCCAATGGCCACGAATGACTTTTTGCTAAGCACATAGCTCTAGTGTGCGCCGGCCTTAAGTGAAGCGTTAAAGAGCGAAAATTGCAAAAAATTCAAACAAATGCAGTCCTGAACGTGGGTTGACGATTAATGTTATTTAAAGGAATACGGCAATAAAAATTGTCTTTGTCGATTTGTAAAGAACGTCACGATATTTACAAAATTCGTTTACAGATTTTTGTTAACTTCATTACTTCTGAACTCTGAAGATATTTTCGAATGAATTTTCGAACGGATATATCTCGATCGCCAATATCTTGCGAAGTGAGATAAACAAATTTTGTAAAAAGGCTCTATATGAAGTGTAAATTTCCTTTTCAACAATACAGAAATTATTTTTATTGCCATATTCCTTTAAAAGAAATAATTGAAATACTATGGCTTCACGGTTTCAGATATTAGTGTCTTTATCAAAATTTTTCATTTGTCTGCCAATAGACAGACTGGGAAAATTCCTTGTCGTTTTATAGATAAATTACCTGTGCCGTATTCTTTTCATGCTGCACGACCATCTGTTGCATAATTGCATAAATCCTATAAAATTAGTCGGGAATGTCGCCTAAATTTGGATTAGCGATCTCGAGGTTAAAATGGTAACCTGCAATGCTAACTACAGCTGGGTATTCCAAGAAACCCCAAAACTATTGAAATCACCCATAACAATGTTAATATGAATATATATGTTGACATACATATTAGGCATGTTTATCCATGTGACAGTAAATTAAGTTTGTTTGTACCCAAAAATGATTTTTATTACCAATAATTACAATTTACAGATACGGATAGCAATATTTAACTTACAAATCAAATACCATGAGCTTTGACATGTACAAATTTTTGATAACTAAATAATTTTGATAACTTTGCCCCTGTAAAGCCCAGTTCTCATGTGCCGTAATTCATTGGCGATGCTCTGTGATCCATTGTCCGTGATTAAACTGGCAAACAAAGCAATCGAGTATCAATTACCACCGAAATATGACATCGCCCATGAATTGCGCATTAAGACAAGGCCTAAAAGAAGTGCAAAGTGGGTAGTTTTAATGAAGTTTACGATAACACAGATACCCGCAGCTTCGCGAGGTCTTTATAGCTGCATTGCAATCTACATGAAAATCTGTAGCGAAAATGTACATAATCATGTTACTCTCTTATGATAATATTTCCAAAATTTTCACGTGATATCACAATATCAGTAAGTTAGTACCTACCGAGCATGCGCACTAAAAAGTGAGTAGACTAGTTCCAGTTCTGTATAGTTATTACTTACAGAGCGGAGCCTTTGTAATACTACGTTCTAAGGCCCGTTTACACGATCCAACTTCAAAGTTCAATCCAATATCACTTCTGACGTATATGGAATGTAGTTTGTTATTGATAAAAACGGCATTGAATTGACTTCAGTTGATTTGCTGTCCAATTACATTACAAGTCAACATTTTTTTTAAAACATCCATCAAAAGTGAAACGGATCCGACAAAATTGGATCGTGTGAACAGATCTTAACACAGTAAAATTTCAATGAGATAATTTCTATATTGACCCTTTTTTGGGACATACTGCATGTATATTTTTTATTGTTCAATTTTAGCTGTTACTTCTCGAATAGAAATGAATTGTCACACCATCATACTGTTTACCTTGATGTTCACCACTATAAATATTTTCTACATGGGTATATTTACGCTTTGCTGCAATGCGTGGGACTCAAGGCCAATACATACATACATATATATATACACACACACACATATATATATATATATATATATAATTATATATATATATATATATATATATATATATATACATATACATATATATAGAAAAGAGTTCACATCTTTTGTTTAGCAAGTTATGCTTATTCATGTTTAGGATACATAGTTTTTCTAGCAGACATAGGTTGCAGTTTTTCAGTACCACCACTGGGATAAGAAGCTGCTCGTATATATATATATATATATATATATATATATATATATATATATATATATATATATATATATATATATATATTATAATACGAAGCTAATAAATTCTAGAGGATGAAAGGGTCTTAATTTCGAGTGGAATTATACACACTTCAAATTCAAGCCAGGAAAAGTTGATGCAAGAATGAGTCAACAACGGTCCTCCGGCAGGAATCGAACCTACGCTTTTGTGATGCCAGTGCAATGTTCTTGCCACTATAATAATTCCACTCGAAATTAAGACCCTTTCAACCTCTAGAATTTACCTACATCGATTGAAGTGCCAAAAATAACAATTGATTTACCCTCACACTTTCCCAGCATTACCATCATATACACATTAACCACGCTTGCTCTTCTCAGCTACCTCTGCAACCAGGGCCTTTAGGGACTTTACGAGAGGCACGCCGGAGTTAACGCCAAAACAGGCGTCTTGTTTTAAAATCTTCCCAAAGAACATCTGGATTACCATCATTCGACGAAAACTGTAAAATATTCTTTAAATCAGCAAGGAAATAATTTTTTTAGAGTGTTTATATTGGTGTGACTTAATCATTTTAGGTTATTTGCCTTGAATAGATAATTTACGACATACAAATATTAAACTATGATCATGCACTTATTCCGATGTGTTTTCACCAGTCATTAATTCGGGTCTATTACAAAAAGCCAGGTCAATAAGTGTCTTTGAAAAAGCTGTTACTCGGGTAGATTCTTGAAAAGTAGTACTTAAATCTGCCAACCTTGATGTGTGTGTAGGGGCATTATTATCAATTGTCCTATCACAATTGAAATCACCCATCAAGATAATTTCCTATTTTCAGAGTCCATTCTCATGAAACATTCTTTATACCAATCAAAACACTCCATACTGGAGTTTGGTGGACAATAACATGTGTTTACTAAAAAATGCATGACATTGATTTAGGTGGAGAGATATCAAGTGTGATTGTTTCAAGATTATTATTATTCATTAAATCATCCCTTTTTTATAATTTATTATACTTCTAATATAAATTGCCACCCCACCCCCATTTCGATCTAGCGGGGCTTTGGGCCGTTAGCCGTTAGCCGTTACTCGTCTAAAATCATTTGTTACTTGTGGTCGTCTGTTACTCGTCTGTACTTGTCTGTACTCGTCTAAATACTCAATAGCTAAAATGATTGGGGAGAAAGATAAGGCATTGTTTAATAAGATCATAAACAATCCTGAACATTGCCTCTAAGAGTTGCTACCGGAAAAACAAAAACGACCTTATTTAAAAATGACTTTTTAAATCATTTATTTAAAAATCATTGTTTAAATCACCCGGCTTATTTAAAAATTATTGTTTAAATCGCTCTGTATTGACCATCGGCAATATAAATTGTTCTATCGTTCACTTTATTGTTTTCTCAATTTTGATTGGTTAATTTACCTACTCGGCAAATAACTGCGTGCAAATAGTAGTCTGAGCATGCACACTTGTTGAAAACGTTGCTCAGCTACAAATAATACTCTCACCATGTGCATTCGCTTCAATTTTGTAAACAATAATGGCGACTCGCTTTGCTAAGCTTTCGGAAAATAAGTTGTATTGCTTACTCGAAGAAAAAAAACGCGGAAAATACCAAAAAATAATAAGATAACTGTGAATGATAAAACAATTATTGAACTCATTTCTCGCAAAATATCGTGACTTGTTGGTGGCGAGCAGATCAATTATTGGACAAATCACGATATTTTGCTCGACCTCGCCTAATAATTGATTAATATCGCCGAAGGTCAATTCAGAACGATTTAAACAATCATTTTTAAATAAGTGTCTTTTAAATTATTTTTAATATCTTTCTACTTTCAAAATTTCATCTTATTACATACTCGTCTGTACTTATTTGTTATCGTGTGCAGTTTTAGAATAGATCTTTAATAACCCGGCGTTCGTTATCTCGGGCGTTTAAGTGAGTGTTACACTTTTCTACAGCTAAACCCTCAAAACATCAAAAAAGCACAAAGAATTATTATAACCATACAAGCACTAAACGTCTAATGTTTTTTTTCGATTATTTATTTTATTCAATGAGTTTAGCGACTATATAAGCTGTAAAGTGATATTTGTTTTATCAAAACTCTGAAGTACACTTCTGAGAACTCTTTTTAAAGTTTAAGCGATGATGTAAAGCCACGGTCGGTTAGCTCCTTGTAAAACGACATACCAAGCTCGTACTTGTCAAAATAACAATGCATTCTTACAGCAAACACGGAATAAGCAAACTGATTGTTTCGATTTTTAAATTCAAAAATAAAAAAGTGGAAGCACGGAGGACGTGCAGAGAAATATTCAAAAGAACACGGGACATTTTAAAAAGGGTCTTCAAACATTATACTATAAATATGTGATATTCTCACTGGGCGCTTCGCTAAACAATACCATATTAATGCGTTAAAACTTAATGCAAATATAAGCAGCATCAGAGTAATCGCATGAATAAACACGGTTGGTATAAAAGACCGGGAAAACAGCAAATTTTCACATTTTGCCACGAAGACGACCTAGCTGCATATACAGGAAGGAATTTTTTGCTGTTGGAGTGTCGCAGCCGAGCCATAAGTTGGATATGGACGACCCAGCCGTTCAACCTCTGGCAGTGCATATTGACGCGGTTTTAGCAGAACACCAACCACCTCAGCAAGCCGTACAGTTAAACGATATTGCAGTCGAGATCAATAACCCCGTAAATCCGCCAGTACAGCCTCAAGAGCCGCGTATACCCAGTGCAGGTTTCTCTTCGTATTGTTTTTACTCGGCAGGGTTAGTGCTTTAGGCTTAGCTTCGTTGTAAGGGACAGGGTTTTTTAAGCTCCTCCTTCAAAAGCTTACGGGATTTGTCCACATGTCTCGTTTTCCTTCTGGTAGTGCAATTCCTACTTTGCTTCTTCTGTTCATCGGGGAGGCACTCTTAGTACGCCTTACATTCTGTCTACGACGGGATACCCGTGTTCAGAGGCTGAGTCGGATGTCGTGCTTCTCACCGGGTCGACGTTTCGTGTGTATAACCCTTTCCATACTTGCCTGTTGCTAGATTAGGCAACGGGTTGAGGGCGGGAGCTTTGTATCCTATAATTATTATAGTTGTTCCTTAGTATACTAAAACCACTGTTATATCTCCTCCGCGTTTTGAAAGACATATAGGAAATTTTTTGCCTTTGGTCTACAGTACAGGATGTACATTCTTTACGCCTTTGTTGAGGCGGCATCAAATTCCTTTTGATTTGAATTAAGGGTTTAGATTTATGATACCTTTGTTGAAGCAATTTGCCACTTCGGTTTAATTACGCCTTTGTTGAGATGGCCAAGATTACCTACACTTGCGTTTAAGCGATATAAATTTATAGGCCTTTTGTTGCATTTGGTTAAAATACATAAATAAAATGTTTACGCATGCTTTTTGTCCAAGCGGCATAAGTACCTCTACGCTTTTGGTGAAGCGGTATAGATTTACGATGTTTTTCTTGAACTCAATCTAGATTTATTTACGCTTTTGTTGAAGAGATATACGCCTCCCAGTCTACGCTTTTGGTGAAGCGCTATGAGGTTTACGCTGCTTTATTAAACTGACCTAGATTGGTTTACGCTTTTGTCGAAGCGATATAAGATTACCCACACTGTTATTTTCAGTGTGTTATTTTAACACCAAAAACAGGGGTTACGAGATTTAATCGAAAATAATCCTTTTTTTGGGGTTACAAATAACACCGTTTTTGGAGTTAAATTTTAATCCCCATTTTGGGGTTACATTTAACTCCTATTTTGGGGTTAAAATAACCCCGTTTTCAGGATCCCGCTAATATCCGAAAAGAAATAAAGAATCATACAAAAATTTGAGCAAAATTTTATTACTTTATATCCAATCTACAATATTTACAACATAAATACAACTTCATATTAAAGTTTCGTAATAAATCATCAGAAATCTAAACATTTTTCTTTTAAAAAACAAACAAAGGCTTGTAAAAACTTTACAAATTATATCCTATAAGGTAGGCAACTTCAATCACAATATCGAGATGTACACATGAAAACAATCCGAAAATACGTCAATTAATACCTAAAACTAATCTAAAATAACAAGTGAAATGAAATCTACAATATTTTTACTATATACTGCCTATGTTTTAACTTTGAAAACAAGTTATAGAAGCGAGAAAAATGCGAAAAGTTTTTGATATTTTACTTATTTTTGGAATAGACCGATGCTGGACCCGCGCTATAGGCAGTCTATAGTAAAAATATTGTAGATTTCATTTCACTTGTTATTTTAGATTAGTTTTAAGTATTAATTGATGTATTTTCGGATTGTTTTCATGTGTACATCTCGATATTGTGATTGAAGTTGCCTACCTTAGGATATATTATACTATATGTATATAATACCTTTTCATCCTATTATTAAATATATTTAATTTATATATAAGTCCTCATTTTCCTTTAGACTATGAGAATATGAAAAATGTTTTTCATGTCTACTGTTCCATATCAAGATATTTTTAGCGACCTACATTAATAGTTTTGTATTGAATTATTTTGTCGACACTTGCTGAAGGTTTTCTGTTGAAATATTGAAAATATATTACACACCAGCGCAATTGTGTTTGTATCCTGGATGGCTGAGCAACTGTACACTTTCTTCCAACAGAGAATTACAGACAATTTAGCTCACGAACTGCAGTTTAATTTATATCCACATCGGCAGGTAAACAGTCGCACTCCGAGAAGCATGAAAATGATATTCAAATACGTACATTGCCGTTTTTAACTGCATACAGCAAATCCGCCAACCTTCCTTTGACTTTTCCTCGTTTAATTCGGTTTTAGTCGTAATTTATCTTTAAAAATACAGGCAATTTTTCCGTGGAACCAGCAGTGCTTGCGAAGGTTTTGAAAAATAGCTCGTTTTGCATGATTGCATCAGCTTGATCACGTGGTATAATGTACTTATTTTAACCCCTAAAATGGTGTTACATTGCGCGTAACCCCCTTACGTGGTGTTATTTTAAATCCAACTATGGAGTTATTATGCTGGAATTTTGTAACTCCCCTATTACACCCCTAGAATCCCTTAAAAATGGTGTTAAAATAACACCCTGAAAATAACAGTGCAGTCGACGCTTTAGGTGAAGCGATATATAGGTTTATGAATTAAGATGCTTTATTGAACTGGTTTAAATCTACTTCCGCTTTGGGTGAAGCAACCTCTGAACGCTTTTGGTGAAGCAGTAAGGACTTACGATGCTGAATTGAACCATGCAATCTAGATTTATGCTTTTGTGGAAGCCATATAACTTACTTCTACGCACTTTTGGGGCAGCAGTGTAATTTATGATGCGTTTGCTGTACCAGTCTAGATTCATTTACGGCTTTTCATTTGTTGGTGTGCGAGTATAGGTTACCAGTCCATACGCTTTTGGAGAAGAGGTGTGAATTTAAGTTTTTGTTGAAGCAATTTCCCATTTACAATTTATTTACGCTTTTGCATTTAGTTGCATGAGACGAACAAAATTGCTGGCTTGCAATCCAGCGATGGAAATTCATGGTGCTTTCCTTGAAGTCTTAAAAAATTGTTTACGTTTTTCCTCAAACCGGTATAAGTTTCACGTACCTCTAATGCTTTAGTGAGCCGGTATGGATTAATGCTGCCTGTGTTCTAGCAATATAGCTCACCTATGAATTGCGACCGGTGTAAACCCGGACTTACGCTCCTGATGAATATTGTGATTTTTATAGATTCTGCAACACATATAAACGAACTTCAATGTTGTAAAAATCAAACAAACTTTAAAAAAATATATTCTGCGTTGTTACGTACCAGGCTTAGATTCGGATTGTTCTACACACGCCGTGGATTTATGATACGTTTATTTACCTAATTACCCATTTGGGAGTACTTAGCTATATTTTTCGTTGAGGGGACCAAAATAGGGGCGAATCTACGTCTTGGTGGTAGCGGTTTAGAACTGTTTATGAATTATGTACTTGTTAAAGCTATAGATTACGTTTATTGTTTACGGGAAATCATCTGCGCTTTGCTCCACCGGAATTATATATGTGCCTGGCGTGCACTTTCTTTCGATTTTTGAATCTTTGGATTAAAGATCTCCCTTTCTCTTTGGACAAACTCACTGATCCCCCACGTTATGTTAAAAAGGACCACTACCAAACATTCATGCATGACAAGAGTGGTTACGATCACGCTCTCCCTACCAAGCGTAGTCTGGCGTTTTTCGGTCTCCAATGATTTTCCCCCGCTTGTGCTAATCGGTCCGCTTCTAAAGTTTCTTCAAACCCAACGCTGCCCGTTCTCTGTCGTCGTTCCGGATCTTACACCCAGGCGTTACTGGTGGCCGTTACTAAAACATCGTTGTTCTACTTCATTCATGTTGGGAAAAAGGGCGCTACTGGTGTCTTACTTTTCCCTGATTAAGGATTTTCGGCTTCAGGACCCGCCCACTGCCATGGGACCTGTGGGTCTTCAGGATCCCTTCTGCATTAACGTTTCCGTACTGTTCAGGCACGTGTACTGTGATGTTCCTCGTTTGTGGAAACCAGCTGAATGTTGCCCCAAATGCCATTATGCTAACGATGTGGATTTCAACGGTGTGGATTTCAAAACAACATTCCATCGAGTTTATTCACCAAACGTTTCCATATATAGATTTACCGAATATCAACGCTCGCTTCCAATCCCTCCAGTCCGTCAGAGGCCAAAAGCCGTACGAGTGTCAGAAGTCCCGTTTACAGGAAGACGAGGAGGTATTCTTGGCGTCTCTTCCACAGCCAAAAACGTTGATTTCTGCTTCAACTGGGGATGTGATCCGCTTCCTGATTTGAAAAGATAAAACAGGTTAAACAAACGTTTCGGACGCCTGTCCATTTTTGGGTACCTCTATTGGACGTGCAACCTGCAAGTGTCCTACCAGGCTCGCGTCAGGTACGACCGACAACTATATAGCCAAGTTAAAGGCAATATTTACATCGCTGGGCCCTCTTGATCGCTCTGATGTCCCTTCCGTGGGCTTTGGTAACCCAGCTAGTCACCCAACTGTCTCTAATTATCTGAAGTCTGTCCGCAAGAACAAGTGACGCCAAAACAACCCGTTCCTTTGTTCTTTGACAAAATTTTTGGCATTGTGCAATTCAATCAAGGCGTCTTTATCACAACATGATATTAGCCTTTTTCTGCCTGGATCTCTACTCCGGCGATCGTGTTTCTCACTTAGAACGCTTGAAAACGAATAATGTCATGTGTCTGCCTGGTAACGAGGGTTTCTTAAATCGCCACACCTGCGGTAAGACACTTCGGGGAAAGCACACCCATGTGTTCGCTGTGAAGCCTTCCCCTTCGCCATCCTCCTGTCCCCGATCGCTAACCTTCAGTTATACGTCCTCCTGTGTGACAGAATGCACGTCAACCTACGCCAGGGTTTTCTATTTCGCTCCACGGACCCCAAAGGTTGCGTTACTAACGCTCTTTTCTTGGCTCGGCTGTTACCAATCGTCTAAAGAAGTACCTCTCCAATTTAAACCTCGATGAAGGCGAGACCGCCCACAGCTTCCGGGCAGGTTGTTCTATAACGTTGTCACTACTGGGCGCCTCCGACGAAGCTATAGCTAAACACATTGGTTGGAGGAGTGTCGCTACCGCACAATATTACACCCAAACGGATGCGGTCATGCATCCCACCAAACCTCTTCTATCTTAACCACCGGCGCTTCTGCTTCGTCCGCCCTCAAGATTCCCGCATGCGGCAACTTGGAGAAACCTTTCGAAGCAAGCCTTGCCTTGAAAGAAGCCTTGCCATAATGCTAGATAATATAACGCTTGTATAATATATCAAGTTCATATTTTTTCTGAGTATTGGAGAGAGTATTTGCACAGTAAACGCGAAAGGATTGATCAAATGTTGTTTCAGAGCCAGCGAAGCTCGGGCGTGAAAATCATTTTGTCCCCATTCTTAGTTTATTTTCAGCTATGGTATTGTGCAGCGGGGCGAACGGTGAGAATATATTCATATTCTCACTGGGCGCTTCGCTAAACAATACCATATTAATGCGTTAAAACTTAATGCAAATATAAGCAGCATCAGAGTAATCGCATGAATAAACACGGTTGGTATAAAAGACCGGGAAAACAGCAAATTTTCACATTTTGCCACGAAGACGACCTGGCTGCATATACAGGAAGGAATTTTCGTCCCACCCACCTCCCCTCGGCTGCGACACCGTCTCCTCGCCGCACTTTACTCTTAGCTGAAAATCATTTTGTCCCCATTCTTAGTTTATTTTCAGCTATGGTATTGTGCAGCGGGGCGAACGGTGAGAATATATTCAAACTAATCCATTTTTTCTGCTCAACGGAACAACAGCTAGGAAAAGGCTCACGAAAATTGTGAGTAACTGATTTAATCATTCAAAGCTTATATATATCATGTATTTATCAGGTAATTGAGGATGTATTTTTTGTTGTAGTTGACTTCATTATTTATTCATCTGTGTAATGTTGGCACAAGAATAAAAATAAGTACAAAAAATAAGTGGCCTAAAATCCTCTGGGAAGTCCAATAAAGTAGTGCTTCGAATCGAAAAGTGCGAAACACTGATATAGACACCTACCACTTCAAAGATTGACTACGAGTCGTTCCTATTTCACCAACTGTTTCTGTGCTGTGATGATCTTTAAATCTTTTATTATTGTTTTAATATTTGACTCCATGATTTCATTTTATATTTTTAAAAAATAGTTTGCAAAATGACGGTTAAAATGCTGACGCTATCATGCATGCTCTCTTTTTGTCTTAGCCAATCAGCAAGTTGTAGACGACCGTTCTTTCTTCGTTCAAATTTCGCGCATGCGCACAATTACCATGACCATTGAACGTCCATGGTCCAAATTTAGGCGACTTTGGATTCCGCTATGTTCTCCCGGGTCCCGGGTGTAATTCCTAATCTCCGGGTGGAATTAGTACCCTCGCACGGTGCTCCGCACCGGCTCGGGGATTACATGTCTTAAAAGTAGGATTGCATTGTAAGTTACAAGAAAAAATTGCGCTGTGTAACATGGCTTTTAGTTTTAAGAGGTTGCACTACGGACTTATGGGCTGTTTATATGGGGACAAAACTGGATAAACTTGTCTTCTGTTTATATCTGAGCAGATTATTTATTTACAACGCCTTTATTGGCTTTGCGTTTAAAGTTCATATCACATTAGCACCGTTTGTTTGTTTTTTGCGGCATGTAGTTTTCAAAGCTATTAAAAGAATCACTGAGAAACATGAAAAATGATAAAGCTTGGAGTGTTTATACAGTATATGAAAACATTTTCATCCCACTAAACACGGTGCAATTTTTCTTTCAACTTGAAATGCTATTCTTCTTTTGAGAGATGTAAATATGGGTACTACCAAATTTTTGTCTTTATTACACTACATGGCGTTTCTTATACTTATATTTTGAGAACTTGTCACTAATCTCTTAAAAGTAGAATTGCATTGCAATTTGCAAGAAAAATTGCAGCGTGTAACATGGCCTGAAGTTAGATCTCGCCTCCTTCGAGCGGGATCTCGTCAAGGCCAGCCCGCTTGTTTATATAAACGCACCGAAGTTTTCATTAAAAATTGTATTCATGGCCAGTCTCGGCTGCATGGGCTTCCATATCAGTAACAGCCCGCGTTTATTTACATCATATCGCCTGGTTCCAGCCGATGAAACATTTCCCAAACTTGCAGTTAATCGTGTTTGAAAACCTGTATTTTGTTGTGTGAAGCAATTTTTACAGAGCCTGACCAGAAGACTCAAATTTTCTCAAGAATTGGCTGAATGTTTTACTTATAGACAATTTTATAATTGTCCACCTCTTTTATAACCTTTGTAGATATCATTTAGTCGAAATAACTTTGTGTGTGGGTGGTATGTCCATGGTATAGAGTCTAAGCAATGGATCTGCATAACTGTTAAGTCTCCCGCTATGCGTCTTTGAAACTTGGCTGTTTTGTATATTCTCGCAAATTCTAATCATTCATGCAGTCGAATTGTAAACACACAATTATATTAATTCGACATACTTTCAAAAGAAAGTAAATTGTGTCGATTTTATGAGTCTATAGCTAATTGAAAGACTATAGAAAATTTGAGCTTTATTCTTTTCATTATACTGATCTTAGATGTCAGTATGTAGCTGTGATTGCTAACCAACGTTGATTTAACAGCGATTTAACAGAAGAATTTTGAAGTGTCATCAGTCCATGGACACATAAATAATGTAAGATATATTTTATTTTGTTTTCTTTTTTCTAAAATTGCTTTATGAAACCTAAACTATAACTATATTAGCTTATATCACACAACTTTACTGCTTTGTATGCACCAAAATTTTTGTCAGGAGTATTACTACAAATTGTAGAACTCGAACAGTTTTACACGTCAGTTTCAAGAGTTCTACTTCTGTAATCAACTCATTTGCTACGACACCCGTAATTCGATGGTTATCACATTACATTACTATTGTATGTAGGGTGTCACAAAAAAGTGGCCTCTATTAAATATAGAGTCGTTTTACCGACTTTGCGTTGCAACAGTAACACCTCTGGGAATTTGATTAGCCGGCCGTTTCCGGATTGCTTGCAGGTAGGAGAAAAAAATGCGAATTATGTATAATCGCATTGCCTTTCCCTCCAAACAGAACATAGATTCTTTGGCTTTTCTGGCTGTACCCGGTTGGGTTTTAACCCGGTAGTTAATCAATCTGTCAAGCAACATAATACGACACGGTAAAGCAAAAGAATTTTACAAAAATACCGGCACTACAAGAAGAATTAATCTCGTAGCCTTTGTATTATTTATTGTCAAGTAAGTCACTTCAGTCAAGTAATCTCAAAGGAATACGATGCGATGACTTAATATTCGCGCCTCGCGCCACTTTTTCGCACCCGTCTTTCCACGTTTTTCCTTTGTGTCTCAATACGAAGTTTTAAGCATTTAAATCATCTGGTTAGAGTGTAATTTTAATTCGAAAAAGGACTTTTAATGTAATGCTAATATAGGAAATAGCAAATTATCATACCGACACGATTGACTAAAGTTGGCTATAACTACTGAAGATTAGCCAGAATTGTAATCTATTTTCTTTGGAAATAGTTCGTGGTAAAAACGAGTTTCTAAATCCTCACGACAGACGACTGACGAGGTTTTACAAATCAGGAGATTATGGTTTACCCTCTTAAGCCTCAAGCTGAAATGGTCTATTAGTCACAGAAATATTGGCAGTTAGCAAAAGTGTTCAATGCCTATGAATCTCTGTAAACAGACGGGCAAAAAAGGCGCGAGGCGCGAAGATTAGATCACCTCTATAACTACACATGCAGCTACTTTCACAAAAAAAGTCTGATCTCAATACTTTTACCCATTCAAGCATCGTGCTTCTCATGGATCGGAATGACTCCTAACGCTAATGCCCGAATTGCTTTTTAGCTTATTTGCATCAAGCTCGGCTCACTCTGCAAAAAAATTGAAGCCAAGATGGCGGATCATGAAGCCTTTCTTGTAGGTATGATCCAGGCCTCCACGCAGAAATTTCGTAGGCAAATAAATTTAACTTTGAAATTTCCGCTCCAGTCTTCATGATCCGCCATCTTGGCTTCACTCATTAATGAGGAAAGTCCATTGAACTATATAAGATATACATATTTGTTTTCTTACATAGTTCAATGGGAAAGTCAAAGAGTGAGCGTTCCAGTCTTATTTGAGTTCACTGGTCTCAACTGACAGCTTACGCGACCTTTTTAATGCTTGAATGGTTTCAATGATTTCATTTTCATGAATAATTGGTTGAGGAACTACGCGCTAAAATAGGCAAAAAATAAATTAGATTCAGAAGTTCGCATTAATAATAATTTTTTACACAAAAACGTTAAAGTACTCAATGGCAAATAAAGGCAGGATTTACAACGTTGACTTTAGTCCTCGACATGTCCCCCGGTTCTATCCATGTCACACGCAAAGTCTTGCTCAACATGCATGTTAAAAACAGCACGGCAACCATTACCCGGTTCTGTTTCAGAATATCTATCTCGTGTTGAATTCTCGCTGCAATCTCGTCCAAGTTTTCCCCAGGAGAGACCTTAGACTTTCGGTAACCGCAAAGGAAAAAATCCGAACAATCGATTTATTGTATTAAATCTTTGAATCGCGGAAACGAAAACTGAAAGCCGGGTCTGCTGAAATGGAGGTAAAACGCTGAAATGGGGGTAAAACGCTGAAATGGGGGTAAAACGCTGAAATGGGGGTAAAACGCTGAAATGGGGGGAAAACGCTGAAATGAGGGTAAAACGCTGAAATGGGGGTAAAACGCTGAAATGGGGGAAAAACGCTGCAATAGGGGGAAAACGCTGAAATGGAGGTAAAACGTTGAGATGGGGGTAAAACGCTGAGATAGAGGGAAAATGCTGAAATGGGGGTAAAACGCTGAAATGGGGGTAAAACGCTGAGATGGGGGGAAAACGCTGAAATGGGGGTAAAACGCTGAAATGGGGGTAAAACGCTGAAATGGGGGAAAAACGCTGCAATGGGAGGGAAACGCTGAAATGGAGGTAAAATGCTGAAATGGAGGTAAAACGTTGAGATGGGGGTAAAACGCTGAAATATATACTAGTATTTGAAAAGTGTGTGTCCCCGTGTTTATCTACGTCACAGTTTTGTCTCCCAAGAGTTGTGGTGCACAGCTCGAGATCTAATTTTCCGATGCGCGATTTGATTTCGCTCGCATGATACAGCAATTCTTCCAAGAGGAACAAATAAACCGTTCTTTTGATGATGTTTGATTAATTGGGGTAAGAATATATTTAATACATATAGATTCTGGTCCTATTTTAATAATATCGTTGCTATTTCGACAAGGTGTGGTCGTGTATGGGCGCGTTGACACGTCGCAGTTTGCACAGGAATAAAGATTTAATATAACTATATAAGCGCGAATTGCAAAGGCAAAGTGTAAGACAAAGCGAATGTATCATGCAGTTTATTTACATTTTTGAAGAATTGAACTTCTATACTTTTTAAAGCACGATGTGCTTCTGAATTTTGCGTTTGAACAACATTTAGGTTCGCAAGGCATCTAAATGAATATGAACTGTATTGTTTATGTTCCGAAACTTTATATTGAAGACTGGCACTTTAGAGATGTACGATAAATTGCTGATTAGGAGAAGGTTGGAGAAATTAGAGCCGCAGTCCGCATTTTTTTTAGCGGATAGCCGATAGCTTCAGGAAATACACCACATTCGAGAAACGAATTTATTAGAGATGTGATAACAGGTAATAGGATATCTAAACATTCTAACATTAGAGGCGTGGGCATATGGTCAAGTGCACGATGTTTCTTGCCAGTATCGGAGATTAATTTGTGAACATCATCTTCACTAAGCGGATCGAATTTCAGTAGTGTGCATACATTTCTTGGACTTGTTGATGGACTATTTGATTTATGCAGATTTTTTTAATTAATTAGAGAGCTGATTGTTTCAATTTTCCTAGCAAAATATTGACCAAGGTCGTTTACGAGGCGGTTTTTATCATTATAGTCTGGAAAGTTCAGATTATCTTTGGGAACAAGTAATCTGTTTGCAACAGAAAACAGTTTACCTTGACTATGAGAGTTTTCGTTGACAATCTTTGTGTAAAAATCACATTTAGCTCGATACATTAGATGATTTGCTTCGTTTTTAATGGACTTAAATCGCATTAGATCAGATTCTTTTCTTGTTTTCTTCCCTTCTTGATTGCATCCGAAAACCATGGAACACGTGGTCTTATCATAGTAAGCTTAGTAGAGCTGCATTAAACCTTTCGGCAAATTCATTTATATTTGGATGAGGTTGAGAAATGAGGCTTGATGACAGTAAGTCCCTTTTCAGCGCAGAAATGTTAACGTTCTTGAGTTTCTTGTATTGTACTGATTTTTTAAGTAAAGGTGATTTAATTAAATTTGCTTAGCTAAATTTTTAAAATTATAAAAGCAAACTATTTTGATATTGCCATATGTCTGGTAGACACTTCCACAATAGATTACTTCCAATATAAAGTATTGATTTGGCAACAATAAGAGTATAAATTACCACAGCTAAAAAGGTCATATTATAGAATTGCCAAATTTTGTTATGCATATATACTTTTGTATTACGGGCGAATGTGTGTAAGATATGATTGAAGATCGAAGGAAATGATAACAGAACTAGAGTCCCACACTAAATCCATCCATCTAACTCTAAAACACAACATATTACAGACAAATATAATATAAAACCGGCCACGACGTAATACACATTTTACAGGCCTAAAACATTATGTAAATCATGTAAGAATAAACACTGCACTAATGTGAACTTATTTGGGAGGTTCAGATTAGACCACCACCCCCATTGATATGAAAACACTAACCACTTACATACAAACCAGGTCAGCGTGAGGTATAGTGATAGTGGTAATAGTCATAGGTGACTTCAGGCATTTTACACCAGACTTTAGTACAATAAACATGCAAGAATAAGTACTATCTATATACAATCACAATCATTAGCAACGTTCAGATTTGACGACCACTAGCATTAGCATCACTACTTTTATTTTAGATAATAACCAGATACATGCACTATCCATTAACACGCAAAGCCTAGTCAGCGACATGTAGTGATAATGGAAGTCAAATCGAACCTTCCTATTTAAAGTGCCTATATCACTTATAATCAATTGTAATTTTACTTCGATCTTCCAATAACGTAAAATATTTTGAGAAAAAGTCGCCCAGTTGCTACAGCCATACACAACGCACCGTTCCCGCATTTTTTTCTTGAAAAAATTGCCAGTGAAACTCTTCATGTTTACATAATAAAAGACGGCGTGTTTGCAAATCATTCCTGAGTCCCAGTCCCCCCAACCGACGTATTTTCGAAACTATTTAATTATATCAAAAAGGGTTGTAGAACTTATAAACTAATTTTTCAAGCTCTATTCAAATCCGTAAAGATCCCACAAGTGATATAGTCACTTTAACACCACACCAACTACAAGCAGCAGGTGATATTGCTCGAGGGACATTTATAACAAATTGTCTAAATTGTCTTCCATGTCCTTGGACACTCTACGTCAAAGTCTGAGTTTAGTTTATTAATAAAAACTATAAATACATGCATGCAGCAATCCCTCGCCTCGGTTAAACGAAATTAGTTAATGATCGTTAGAAATTTTATGTGGTTTGGGGGTTTTGGAGGGTACATGGTATCTGATGGTATGTGAGAAATAGAAATTGAGAAAAGTATGGAAATATTTTTCTGCACGTGGAAACACTGTAGTCATAGCAACTCGCAACCATAGAGATTATAAATAACACTAGAGGAGGCATTGGTATCGGAAACATCAGTCGAAAAAGGGAGCGCGATAATGGGGGGCAAATTCAAGTCCCGGATGCTAAGCCAAGCGCTGATTGGCTAGATCAATGCCTCCTTAGCAACCACGTTAGCAACAATTTTAAAAAAATTATATTCGTTATTTAGGTCGCTTTGCCGGTTTTTTAAGGAAAAACAGTGCTTTTTGAAACTGGTTTTACTAATTTAGACATCCTGAGACGATATTTGAGGCAAAAAAACATTAAGAAATAAAAAAAACTCGTTAAAAACGACATATTTTGGCCTCGGACATCATGAATGAGTGAACATCCGGGACTTGGATTTGCCCCCCATTAACGCGCTCCCCAATTTCTCCTCGATGACTCCTTTAGTTTTATTTATAATCTCCAGTGCTATGCTCGCAACGGCCGTATACACTGAGCTATATAATAATTCCTGGAGGACCGGCTCGTCATTTTTCGGTAACCTCGCCCGTTCGCCGCCATCTTTTTGTCGCCAAAAACATGGCGGACTTCGCCCTTCTGCGCAACCGCAGAAGCTCTGCTGACGCCACATGCATATGGTTCCTTTTGGCCATGGTATTTACCACTGACTCAAATATGAGCCCGCTACAAGGGTGTTCTCCCCCCTGAATTTAGTAAACAACAAATTCTCCCCCCTGGCCTTTATAAAAAAAATTCCCGTGAAAACTTGTTTTGTTTTTCTGAAATATAAAGTCATGAAAACATCATTAATTGCATTTTTTTGAAATATAAAGCGTTTTTTTAAGATGAATACAAGTCGTAGACGCTGTTATTGCCAACGCAAGAACAATTGTATATTAAAACGTCAAAAATTGTGGACAAAATTGAAGATTTTAATTCTGACACGAACTGACAGGTGTTTTTTTTATATTTTCATTATTTATACATTCCTATAACAAATGCTTGAACTTTTTGGCACTATTGTCGGACATTTTGGGGACAACTGGATATTTATGGACATCAATTAGACTTTTTTAAACCCTGCATGAACTGCAGAATTACTGAAAGTATGCAATTAATAATGTTTTCTTGAATGTCTTCAGAACAATATATGTAGGTATAATCCAAAGAAACAGAGGCCAAAGCTCAGGGGCAAGATGCTTGGCAGCTGACTAAGTGCAAGAGTATAGTTTCAACCATGAGTCATATTTGCATAATATACTTTTCATTAAGGTCATCAGCTTAATTGTACCTCAATGGGCTATAAAAGTTTTCAATATTATCTAATTGCACCCCTGGACCCCTGGTCTTATTAATAAATAATATTCATTCCTCCATAGACTCAATTACTCCTGATTAGCCCATTGAATTTAGCCCTCTTGAAATTTGATACCATAAACAGAAACTTATAAAAGTGCCTGCAGATTGAAGATACATTGCTCACACAGTGCATTTTATATTTATTTCCTTTATAAATATAACAATGGTTTTAAAAATACCAGCCAAAACAAAATCAGATAACATGGTAATCAAGGATAACAATGCAGATTCATAACAATGTGTATAATATGCTTAATACATCTCAGTTCAATGTTCCCACAAATTGCATGACAATTAATTAATAAGCCATCTCTAGCTTGCTTTATTTCATTAATTAATAAGCCATCTCTAGCTTGCTTTATTTCATAGCATCTTCATCCTGAAAAATATAAATGGAAATATGATCAAGATTTATTCACAAGGTGCAAGAAGTTAAAAAATCAATTAATATAAGCCATGATAATTGATTTGAATTTGACAAGGCAAACAAGATAATATATTAACTAGGTTTTAACAGTCACCATCATCAGAGGTTGAAATTTACACTGTTTGCAGCAATTACTTTGCATTACTTTGTATCAGCACCCACTCAGCACTTTTGTCAGTTAGATCATGTAATTATTGCTTGAATCTAATAGACTCACTAAGGGGAAGGTTTACCTATTTACATTATTGTTTGTTATCATGAAAACAAAATAGACCAAACTTAAAGATTGACATTGCCAGGAATTTAATTCCTTCTCCACACAAGTCAAGAAAAATGATAAAGTTTGACTGTTTCGTCTGTTTGAGTACATAACATTGCACATGTGCCAAAGGTCTAAAATAGTATATTTGCTGTTTGTACCATAAGTTTTGATGGATTTATATGGCTCAGAGCCTTTGGTAATCAGTTTATATTCGAGTCCAAAGGCAAAAAACTGAAATTGTTATAAAAACCGGCTTACCTGGATGCCATAAAATAACAGCCGAATGAGAAAAATCATTCCCCCGATAAGTGAATTAAGCCATTCACAACGTCAGACGCAGAGCACGAAGCTACGCTTCCTTTCCATTTGTTGAACAGGGAAAAAGAGAAACACTTTTATCCATTTTATATGAAAAACAAAAAATATGTACAGAAAGCTGAAAATATTTTCATAAAAACCAGGAGGGAGATGGACACAGTTTTTCACCTTGTATCGCGGTATGTCAGTGGTAACCACCATGAGCAAAAGGAACCATGTGGTGTGGCGTCAGCAAAGCTCAAAATCCGCCATGTTTTTGCGGACACGATTTGGCCGCGAGCCGGTCCTCCAGGAATTATTATATACACGCGTAAAAACGCTCAGGTTGATGCAAGTTGATATAAACAGGATGCAGCAATGTTGTGCTGCCCACATTGTTCAGAGTTGTTATCAATATTGAACGATATTGTTACACCCGATTCAGTTTCAACAATATTGTTCAATGTTGATAACAACTCTGAACAATGTGGGCGCCGCAGCACAACATTGCTCCATCCTGTTTGTATCAACTTGCATCAACCTGAGCGTTTTTAGGCGTGTAGCTCAGTGGTTTTAAAGAATCAAAGTTTACCCTCATATTTTTGTGAAAAAAATGGCTAAAATACGACAAGATTCTTGGTCGCATGAGTTTACTAGCTTCCGATTCGTCCGAGAAAATGACTCGACAATCTCATATTCAACTAAGTTGATTTTATTCGATCTAAAACGTAAGACAAGACATTTAACGAATTTACAAACTATTACAAATACACAGTACTAAACATTCATACTTCTTTCCGAGTCATTTCCAACATCTATCTTTTCACAATATCACATCACTATCCGAATTCACTGTCCGTTTTCTCGTGTTCGCAAAACAAAAAAATGCATAGATTATGCTAAATAATTCCCTTTCGCGGGAAACATCAACAATTAAAACAAATAAATTAAGGTTAGTTCTTTTCAGTTTGAACATCCTCCCCCCGGATGACGGGGACGTCATCTCTTCTTCAACAATTCTCATCATAGCCTTCTTCCGGGTAAATCACTGAAATTTTCGTTATGGGTCTTCTGTATATTCCAACAGGCGTTTTGATCGTAACGTTACGGATTTTACCATCTCTTCCTGGATGCACTTTAAGTATTCGTCCTATGCTCCACTTTCCTCTGACCGCGTTTTCGTCCACTGTCATTATAACGTCGTTGATTCTTACATTTCGCCTTTCTGTATTCCATTTCTTTCGAGGTATGAGTAACGGGAACACGTCTTTCGTCCACCTGTTCCAGAACGAGTCCACTATTCGCTGAACAAATTCGACGCGTCGCCGAGGATCCTTGGTTGATTCAAATGGACCTTGAGGAACTGTAGATGACGATCTTCCCAGTAACATGTCGTTAGGACACAAGTATGACCCATCGTCGGGATCGTTTGGAATACGCCCTATTGGCCTTTGATTCACCAGATTAGCAATTTCAAGTAGACAAGTGTATAATTCAAATGGTGATAAGATATGATCCCCAATGGCTTTCTTTAGCCCATGTTTACAACTTTTTACAAGTGCTTCAGCGCACCCATTCTGGTGTGGTGCTGAAGGTGTGATGAATTGCCATGTTGTTCCTCTTTCTGCGCAGTATTCCTTTAATTTCTGGATGTCCCATCCTCAGTCGTATCATTTCACGCAGTTCTCTAGCTACGCCTACGAGTTGAGTTCCGTTATCGCTGAGAATTAATTTTGGACAGCCTCGAATGCAGAAAAATCTTCTTAGCACTTGCATGTAACCCATTGCCGAATAGTCCGTGGCTAGCTCAAGATGAATAGCTCTTGAATTCAAGCATGTAAATATCACTCCATAGTTCTTATCTGTTTTGTTTCTGCTGATTTTCACCTTGTACGGACCGAAATAATCACAAGAAGTGTAGAAAAAGGGAGGGGTTTGCGGGGTTAATCGTGTTGGTGGAAGTTCCGCCATTAGTTGAGTTTCCAATTTATGCTCCATGCTCTTACAGAAAACACATCGTCGTTTCAGTTTCTTTGCCAGATTATGCGCTTTCAGGATCCAGTAATTTCTTCGCAATTTCGCTACGGTTGCAGCAATACCACTATGTCCTTGTTCGTGTGCATGACGAGTAATAAGAGTTGAGATCCAGTGTTCATAAGGTAGTAATGCGGGATGCTTGTTATCATAGCACACCAATGCTTTATCTACACGGCCCCCAACTCTTAGGACACCTTCGTCATCGATGAAAGGACTGAATTGTCGTAATTCTCCATTCTTCACTCTTTTGTGAACAGTTATCTGAGCACGCTTGATCCAGTAAAGTTCAGCTGCTCTTAAATCGTCTGGAGTTAAGATTCCATCATTACCAGCGGAGTTAGTCGTGTTTTCTACCCGTTTGCTACGCGCTTTCGCTGCCAATCTTTGTATTCTAGCTGTGACTCTGACAAGTCTTCGCCATTTTGAAAACCTTTTGCAATCGATGGGTTCCTGGCTTGCATCGACGGAGCAGACGGCTTGTGGTTTGCGTCGCTCTTTGTTAACTTCGTCTTCCTTTGGTTGGACCGCATTTTGTGGCCATTCTTCTTCAGGTTTTCGTAAAAAGTCCGGGCCTGATAGCCATCTATCCTGTAGGTTTTTAACCGCCACACCTCGAGATACGTCATCAGCTACGTTGTCTTCTCCCGGAATATGTCTCCACTGTGCCGGATTTGAATTTGTTTGAATTTCTCTAACTCGCGTGGACACGAAAATCTTGTACGATCTTGCTTGGGACTGTATCCACGCCAATACTATCATGCTGTCAACGAAATATATAACTTTCTCGAATTGAAATCTAGTTTCTTCTAAGATTGTTTTTCCTAGTCGGGAAGCAAGAACAGCTGCTTGCAGCTCTAATCGCGGAATTGTTAACTGCTTTAAGGGGGCGACTCTCGACTTGGCAGCGGTAAATCTTACGTCAAAGGTACCATCATTTAGGAGCCATCTTATATACGCACAAGTTCCAAATGCTTTCTCCGATGCATCCGAAAAAATGCAAAGAGTGGGTTTGCCGATAACGCAGATTGGGGTAAGGCATCTTACTACGGTAACATTATTGAGCTCTTTCATCTCTTCAAATAGCGCCATCCACTTGTCATGATCTGCTTTCGTTAGTTCTTCATCCCATTCGATTCCTCTTTCCCAAAGATCTTGCATTCCAATTTTAGCCTTAATTATGAAGGCTGCAGCAAATCCGAAAGGGTCAAACACTCTGGCTATTTGACTTAGAATTTTTCTCTTTGTCAGCTTCTTTGTCACCAATTCGGTTGAATTATCTGTTTGGAGCGTTGACAGGCTGATATTCACTTTGAAGGAGAAAACGTCCTTTTTATTGTCCCAAATAAGACCTAGTACTTTCTCAGCGGCATTTGTTTCGAGTAGTTTCATACATTCCGTATTCTTTGGAGCTGCTGAATTGCTTACTTGAACTGCTGAACGATTAGATAACCAGCCCTTCACGGTGAATCCGCCTGTTGCAAGAATTTCGTCAACTTCCTTTGTTATCTTCTTTGCTTTCTGTTCAGTAGGAGCTGAGTCCCAGATGTCGTCAACATAACTATTCTCCAACAGGGTTCTCGAAGCTTCTGGGTGTATTTCTTTTGCTTCCTCTGCGGTTTTTCGAAGAACAATTTGTGCCATGGCCGGAGCAGGCTTGTCGCCGAATGTTAGTACCTTCTTCACATAGATGTCTGGCTCTCTTTCGGTTTCTAGATTTCGCCATAGAAACCTGTGAACATCTTGGTCTTCTTTCGGGATTAGAATGCGATGATACATTTTGGATATGTCTGCACAGAATGCCACTTCGTTTTCTCGAAATCTTAATACCACTCCGAACAAATTATTTAGCAAGTCCGGACCTTTCATCCAAAAATCGTTTAAACATTGACCTTTATAGTTGGCTGAGGAGTTGAAGACGATTCTTACTGGTGTGCTTCTTTTATCGGGTCTCAAGACTTCTCTGTGAGCGATATAATGAACAGGACCTTTGTGATTTTTCACTTCTTCTTTCGACAACTTTCTAGCGAAATTTAGTTCAGTCATTTCGTTTATTTGCTCGTTGTATTTTTCAGCATTCACTGGATTCTTCTTCAGACGGCGTTCTGTTGCTTCTAATTTCTTTAGAGCATGTTCTCGATTGTCACGTAAAAGATTTCTATCTCTTCTCCATGGGTATGATACCATCCATTGCTTTCCAACTTTCTTACAAGAGTCCTCTATCACTTTCTTTTCTAGTTGCTCAGCTGGACTAAGCTTCTCATTGTTGCACTGGCAGGGCTTGCTGGACACACCCATTGCTTCTGTGCTCCAAAATTCGGTCATATTGACAGGAGTCGATACTTGAACATGAAGAACTCGATTGTGTTGACCTTGGCTTCCTGTGATTGGCCCAAACACGACCCAACCAAGCGGCGAATGACGTGCTATCAAATTCTTCGCTTCTCTTATTTCGCCTGCATGTAATTTAACATGATCACATCCAATCAGTATGTCAACCGATCCACTTCCCCTGATGAGATTTCTTCCTTCAAGCCCCAGTTCTTGAGCATATTCTCCAATACTGACAGCTTCAATACTGTCACTAATACAAGGAATGCCAACAGCGCTTATGGAGTGAATGGTGTTATCTTCAAGCGAAAGAAGACGCACTTTATAAAGCTTTGTTCGTATCTCTTCTTCTTCTCCTCCAACTTTGGTGAGTGTGACCATCACATCCTTTCCTTTTAGCTTCATATCCTTTGCCACTGACTTTCGAATCAGGCTTATCTGTGCACCAGAGTCAAATAACACAACTGCTCTTTGACGATTTCCTTCTTGTCCTAAGATTTCAACTTCAATAACGGGCAGGAGTACGTTTTTGTTGTTGTTCACAGAGGCAATTCCACAATGATTCGTTTGACCAGGGATGTGCAAGAGATGATGATGAAATGATTTGCATTGTTCATTTCCTACTTTTTCCGAGCATTGGCGTCGACGAGAGCATGTTGATGCTTTATGATTCTTGCTTGTTTTCTTTAAACATGCAAAACATGCACGGTTTTCTTTCATTAATTGGAGTCTCGCTGCTGGTGTCATAGCTTCAACTTTAGGACACTGATCCACCCAATGAACTGACGTTTTGCAAACCCAACATTTGAATCTTTCGCCTTCACTCGCATAATTTACATTCCACTTTCTTCCCTGACCTTGACTTCTAACAGGCGCCGATGATCTCATTCGTGACTTCATTTCAGTCGTCATCCAAGACATGATGTTTTCCAATGTAGCCTCTTTTTTTTCTCTTTCTAAATCTCGAGCCCACATCTTCCTATCGTCAACGCACATCTTCTGTTCTATAATAGCCAACATGTGATTATTGTTCATGTCATAAGGACGTCCTACTTCTTTAAGGGTATTATAGCTTCTATTCACGAGATGGACGAGCTCACAAAAGCGAGTATCTTCACCATTCTGAAGTGGTTTAAATCTTGTAATATCTTGGGTGACTGTGTCTGCTATAAATCTAGGATCTCCATAGATAGAATCAAGATATGCCCAGGCTGCTTTATAATCTGATCCGACTCCTTTAATCAGGTCTAATGGTTTCCCATGTAGACTGGCACGTAACATAGTAATTGAATCTCTATCGCTATATCTGGATTCAATTACATGCTTGAAATCTGCTCGAAATGTTACATAGTCTCTCATATCTCCATTAAACGTGGGCAATTTTGGCTTTTCGATTCTGAATTCACATTTACGTTCTGCGTCAACTTTTGCTCTGGTAACATTCTCTGACGTATTTCCTTCAACTATATTGCCAGGGGATTCACTGCTAGTTGTTATCGTGCTTGTTTCTTGTGTGGTTTTACGGTTGTTCCACTTTCATTCGTTGCATTTTCCGTCATATTTTCCGTAGTATCTTCGTTCACAGCAACAACTTCCGGTTGATTTAGTTCGCTCGATTGATTTCCGACATTTTCCGATGCATTTTGTTGTACTTCCGGTTTGTTTTTTGCAACCGACATATAATCTTTCGCTTTAAACGTTAGCGTTAAAGTTTTGTCGCGACATACTTCAATCCATTGCTCTTCAGTAGCGAATTCTTCATCTTCCTCGACAAGTACTAAATATTCCTCGTGTTTTCTTTCCACATTGCTGTATTCTTGCTCCAAAAGTGCGAGCGCTGCTTGTACTTCTTCTACGGGGCGTCCACTCTCGATTATCGCGTTCAATGTATTTCCTCGCCTTGTTAAAGCTCCCTTTGCATTTCTCCTGACTTTCTTAGTTTCTAATTTCGCAGCTTGCGTTTCTTCTGCCATCATGCATTAGCCAGTAAACTTAAGAACCCGGATTGTACTTTAGAAATCGAATTTATGGTCGCATGAGTTTACTAGCTTCCGATTCGTCCGAGAAAATGACTCGACAATCTCATATTCAACTAAGTTGATTTTATTCGATCTAAAACGTAAGACAAGACATTTAACGAATTTACAAACTATTACAAATACACAGTACTAAACATTCATACTTCTTTCCGAGTCATTTCCAACATCTATCTTTTCACAATATCACATCACTATCCGAATTCACTGTCCGTTTTCTCGTGTTCGCAAAACAAAAAAATGCATAGATTATGCTAAATAATTCCCTTTCGCGGGAAACATCAACAATTAAAACAAATAAATTAAGGTTAGTTCTTTTCAGTTTGAACAATTCTTACCTTTTTCTGGAAGTTAAGTTACTCATCTATTATCAGTGTTATGGTAAATTATTTTAATTATTAAATGCCATGAAATATAACATCAGACGTCTCATAAAACGCTTCGACTGGTTTTTTTACGGGAATGTTTTGATTTTGTTTTCTTTTTGTCATTATGAAAACGGAGTTTATAAATAAAATTATAATGTCGTTTATCACATAACACATTGAGATTTATAGTGAAAAAAATTTGAGGATATTAAAGTTGTGTTTGCCACAAAAGAATTACTTTTTAAAGCTGTGCCGGTGTGCCGGATGAAATATTATCAAGTGTAAAATATTCCGAGTTCATCACACACGGTGAATTTGGTCGAAAATTTGATCTTGTTATTTGTTAAATCGTGAAAAGTCCTGACATCATTCGAGTTTCCCTCTAATTTAGTAAAAATACATATATTCCATACATATATATATAATTATATTATATATATATATATATATATATATTATATATAATATATATATATATATATATATATTATATATATAATATATATATATATATATATGTATTATATATATATATATATATTATATATATATATATATAATTTGTAAATTTCATCAAAATTTTGCTAAATGACAGTTATTCATTGACGTTTGAAAATACAAATTTTTGTCTCGACCAATCAAGAGCTTAGTAGTTCACACTGGCGCATGCGTAAAACGTAGAAGACCGTCCATGGCGTGAGGTCAATTCAGTCATAGAGATTATAAATAACACACTAAAGGAGTCATCGAGGAGAAATTGGGGAGCGCGTTAATGGGGGGCAAATTCAAGTCCCGGATGTTCACTCACTCACAATGTCCGAGGCCAAAATAAGTCGTTTTTAACGAGTTTTTTTTTTTCTAAAAGTTTTTTTGCCTAAAATATCGTTTCAGGATGTCTAAATTAGTAGAACCAGTTTCAAAAAGCACTGTTTTTCCTTAAAAAACCGGCAAAGCGACCTAAATAACGAATATAATTTTTTTAAAATTGTTGCTAACGTGGTTGCTAAGGAGGCATTGATCTAGCCAATCAGCGCTTAGCTTAGCATCCGGGACTTGAATTTGCCCCCCATTATCGCGCTCCCTTTTTTGACTGATGTTTCCGATACCAATGCCTCCTCTAGTGTTATTTATAATCTCTATGAATTCAGTGGGTCAATTGCATAATGGCGGACTACTTTGATTTCGCATTTGCATATCGTGGGTATAAATATCCGAGCGGAATTAGTACCCTCGCACGGTGCTCCGCACCGGCTCGGGAATAATAAGTGTAAAGTTTGGATTTGAATAGAACGTAAGAGTTCCATGATTTGATATGAATGGGTAAATTGTTCTGTAGTAGAATTATTCTGTTGAAGTAGAATGATCTAAATGTTTAGGATTTACAAAGGTTGGTCGACGTAGATCGGAAAAACTGAAACGAGTGGTGTGAAGGAAAGGTTTAGTGAAATACTCGTCTATATCTATTCCGTAGCCCCAGATTTGCATTTATAGTGAAATGTTAGATCTTTAATTTCAAACCAGTAGATGCTAGTTAATTAAAACTTTTTAATCTCGAAGAATACAAAGAATTGTTACCCGTCTTTAAATGCTTTCAAGAAGAACGAGGTCTCGCGATGACCCTTGCATAGGGGGACCAAATCTCACTGCCGTAAGACAAATGAGAGCTTACTAATGTTAAATACAACAGCCGACGGCAGTGGATATTCGTCTTTAGTCGAGGTGATTTGTCTGTAGCATTTACTGTCGTCGGAAAAGATCATTAAAGTATGTAGATTCATTTATATTTTTAGCTCGTACGATACACTAGACTGTAAATGTTCACTTGAAAGAATCCTCTGATAAGCGTAATAAGAGCGCGCAGGCAATGAAAATACAGGGGGGGGAGAGCGAGAGAAACGGGAGAACGAGGAAAGCCTCCACCAGATGTCACACCCAATATGGCATCCAACTGGGGGGTGACTATACTCGCCCCCCCCCCCCATTTTCATTGCCTGCGCGCTCTTATTAAGCTGATCAGAGGATTCTTTGAAGTGAACATTAACAGTGTATCTAGTGTATCGTATGAGCGAAATATAAATGAACCTACATACTTTAATGAAAAAAAGAGCAAAAAGCCTTTGCGGAGGAGAGAGGTGTCTTGCTGTGAGTGGTTACGTCAGTCGGAATTTCATTTACAAAGATAATAAACAACAATGGGCCAGTTACACTACCTTGCGGGATGCCAGAAGTAGCTTCAAGAAAGGATGATGACAAACCATCGATCACAACACGTTGTTACCTTGAGCTAAGGTAGTAACAAAGCCAGTTGAGCAAAGGGCCAGATATACCGTGATCTCTAAGCTTCTTAATAAGATTTGGATGGGCCACTGAATTTCGAATCGAAAGCTTTCGAGAAGTCTAAGTAAACGACATCAGTTGTCATTCCGGATGATTGCCAATATGATGAAGTACTTCCAGTAGTTGGGTTATACAGGATCTGTTTGGACGGAAACCATGTTGAAGATGATGGAGCGAGGGTTTGATTAAATCATAAACTTGTCTGTGAATTATACGTTCGAGAACTTTAGAGATTATATAGAAAAGTGAAATTGGACGATAGTTATGGATTTCAATGAGATCATCTTTCTTTTGTACTGGACCGACGTTTGCTTTCTCCATTCCTAGGGACTTTACCATGGGCAAGTGACATAATGAAAAGTTCAGTTAAAGATGCCAGTTCTGTCGCACATTCTCTCAACAATGTCGCTCATATTCCATCAGAACCAGCCGACCAGTGGCCTACGTGACTTTGTAAGACCTGACAACAAGCAGTAAACCTCCTCAACTGAAATGTTTATAGACTCCAGACCAACTTATAAAACTGTAAATAACACTTACCAAATTCGCCGGTTTGGCTATATTCACAGCTCGTACTTTGCAATATTTTGTAGCTAAACTTACCAAGTTACTATAAGTTTAGTGTGCTCTTCTCGGAAACTCCTTTTTTGTCGCTTAAATCAAAAGTTGGTCTATTATGCAAAGGGTCAATTGTTAGCAACGTTTTTCTCCCACGCGTAAAATATGAGTACCAAACTCTCGTAAAAAGCTCACGTTTTCTAGCTTTAATTAATGTGACAGCCAGTTTGGTAATGGAACCTGTTGAGATTCTCGGGGGGGGTGGTAATACTGGCCGAGGTGCATGTAACTGGCTGTTGCATTGACATTGTGATGCCATTTCAGCGTTTTACCCCATTTCAGCGTTTTATCCCATTTCAGCGTTTTAACCCCATTTCAGCGTTTTATCCCCATATCAGCGTTTTACCCCATTCCAGCGTTTTATCCCCATTTCAGCGTTTTACCCCCGCTTCAGCGTTTTACCCCCGTTTCAGTCTCCGCGATTCAGTTGCAGCGTTTTATCTCTACCCGTCACGCAAGCAGTGAGTTGAGACAAAAATAACCCAAGTTTACGCATCTGCGTGTGTACTTATTTTTCATCAAATTATCTGAAATTTTTATAATTTGTAAATAAAAACATAAAACTTCATTCGATATAATAAAAATTCATTTTAAAAAAGTTATTCATGCTTGCACAAGCCATTCAAAATGAGGTTTTCACAAACCCTTTTCTCCCTTTTTGGAGGTTAAAGTTTCTGTTTTACCTTGCTAGGCAGATGTCATGATGGAAAATTGCATCGCTCAAAATTGCGTCAACTTTTTATCACGAAAGAGCTTCAATATCTACGATCAGGTTGTTCTCATAATTTTCATGTTGCTTGATTTCGTGTTCATGATCTTGTTGAGTGAACTAGATTTTGATAAGAAATTTTATTGTTACAATTCCAAGGCTAGCCAAGGAGTGCATCCTACTCCATCTGCTGAGGATATTAAGATGAAATGTTCCGAAAACTATAAGGGGAAATTCAAATTCAGTGAACATATGTTTTATATGATTATCATAAAACGTGCGATCGTTTCAGTTTTCAGTTATATCTATGCGTATTTGGTAAATAAACGTGTTATGAAATTTAACGGCCCGACAAGTACGTCAAACTCCAACAATAGTGACGAGGAGAGTCAAGCAAGAATTTTATTAGCCGGAAATCAAAATGATGCAAGAGCTGGGCGTGGATGTTTAAGTTGTTTTTCTACATTTTGGATTTATTTCGCACATCTTATCGCCGTTCGTGTAACTCCATTACTTGTACTTGTATCAGTCGAACTTTATTCAGCAAATATTCCGGAAGTATACCAATGCTGTTTAGGGTCTGAAATGCTAGGAAAGGTGACTTCTTTGTCCAATGATACTCGCAATTTAGAATATGAGTGTATTAATCGAAATGCCACAAAAACTAAAGTTTTGGTCATAATAGTTGCAACTGCGGATGTCACATTTGTAATACTGACCGTTTTCGAACTTGTTTATATCGGGTATTCGGCGTACAGTGACAGGAATTTTATGACGGACAAAGAATTTTGTATTGTTTACCTGTTGGGAAAGCGTAAAAAGATTAAAAAATTGGTCAATAAAGTTCGAGATACGTATAATATTGAAAATTTGTCTCAATCGAGGAAGAATTTTCATTTGGATGAAAATTCTCCTCGGAGTCTTAAAATATATACAAACGTTATCATTCAAGAAAAGAAGGACCACATGAACGCTTTTCCAAGTGAATTTGACAGATATAAAATTTACAAAGGGTATCTCAAAACCCCAAAATTAGTACTTAAGACTGGGCGTAATATAAACAACACAGATGATATATTTAAACCAAACGAGGTCAGGAACAAGATCTACCCGAGAACGATCCTTGTCATAGGGAGAGCCGGAATTGGTAAGACGATGTTAACAAAGGAACTTTTGCTTCAGTGGAAAAAAAACGAAGTCGATTTCTGGTGTGATAAGATAATAATCACTCTACATTGTTGCAACCTGAAAAACAAAAGCGTCACTTTTCAAGAAATGTTGGGTTACGATAAAGGGCTATCATACGACGAATTTAAATCTGTCTATGATTTTATAATTTCAAATCCAGAAAATGTAATTCTTGTTTTTGATGGATTAGACCAACTGGATGTTGACGAGTCAGAATCTATTGCTTGTGCGCTGTCTAAGAGGATGTCAGTGTTCTCTCTTTTTCGAATGTTAGTCGAGGGAAGATTACTTGAAGGTGTCACGATAATGGCGACGTCGCGTCCTACAGGAGTACCTGGAAACCTAGGATTCGAGAGAACGTTGGAGATCCTTGGGTTTTCAGATATAGAAATTAGGGCGTACGTTTCAAAATTTTGTATGGATGATAAAAACACCCGTAAAATCATGTGGAATTATATAGTAAAATCTCCCGAACTGCTAAGCTTGTGCTATGTACCGTTAATTAGTAATATTGTTTGTTCAACATTGGAAGAAAACGGTGACATTAATAATATTCCAAATGTTCAAAAAATGTTGACTGAAATATGTAAAAGAATAGTTAAAGTACTAATAGATACACGCCATCCAGAACAAAAGCTGCAACCCGGACCAATTGATTACCCTACCTCCCCTTCACCCAAAGAACTCGTTAATATCGACTTGAAATTGCTAAGACAGGTTGCAAAAGATGGCATTAGTGAAGGGAGATTCGCTTTCCGAAGAACTACTGGTGATGAATTTGACAAGCTAGCTAATTGTGGCTTCTTTAACAAACTTCCTGACAAGCGTTGGAACTTCTTTTGCTTTTTACATATAGCACTTCAGGAATTTCTCGCCGCGGAAAAGGTGGTTGATGAAATGAAAAAGGGTCAGCAATCATCTGTGATTACTGTGGATGATCCTAAGTGGTATTTGGTGAAACAGTTTGTCGCTTGTTTGAACGAAGAGAGGGAAGAAAGATGTCTAAATTGTTCTTTGAACGAAGGACCCTCTACCAGCTTTCAAAGGGGTGATCTAAATTGTTCTTTGAACGAAGGACCCTCTACCCGCTTTCAAAGGGGTAATCGTATTGGGCAAATTAATATACCCGATGCAAAGTTATAGCATAGTTAGATGCAAATTTTAGCAACACTTCAATAGCGGTAACGACAGTAGAGCGCGTAGCCAGCCTGACGATTTGTCCCGCTATGCTAATATTTTGACTTCATTGACTGTGAAGACACGAATAATTATGAAACTCGAAATTTACATAGCGGGACAATATCGTCAGGTTGGTTACGTCTGACAAAAATCTATGGCACCAGTTTTAAACATCAAGCTTTTTATGTGCCGATATTAATACGAAGCATTTTGCTTATGAATGTGGCATTTGTTTTTCGCGCGGTTGAAAGTTTTTGCAGAAAAAATTCGAAATTATTTTTTTTAAGAGATATCTATCCTTCAGATAGTAATAGATTGATATATAGATAATATGAAATTTTTACGGGGGCCGGTTGTATCAAGCCCGTTTAGCTTAAACTGTGGATAAGTCAACAACACTCTTACATCTCTCTTGAATGGGTGAACTTGAATTTTATGCAATTAATATGTAGTTGTAAACCGTATCTTTGTATTAAGATTAAAAACATTTAGTTTGCTTGTTGAATAAAACGATAGACTTGCTTCCTATTTTGAGCTTATCCACCGTCTAAGCTAAACGCGCTTGATACAACCGGCCCCAGATCATTATTAGCTTAAAAATATTGGCATCGATCAAAAACATACTTTGCCTTTCCGTAATAAATATGTTGAGTTAGGGAGCTGTCATCAATTCCACCCGGGAGGGGGCCGGAAGGAAAAGTGGTAGGCTATGAAACTATTTGTGAAAATTTTGTGGGGCTATGAAAACATTTTAAAAATAATGATGGGCTATGAAACTTTTTCAAGTTTGCACTCAATGTTTTCTTGTACTTGGCCATCTGGTCAAACACGATTACTATAAATTTGTAGCCATCCAGCTTCTCCCCTCTTCAATATATTTTGATGAGACTTAATTCCCAATATGCACAAGTCTACTTGCAGACTGTAACTCCTACTCCAATAAAGGCCAACATTAGGGTGTGTGAGAGACTTTCTGTTTTCGCAAACCAAGTATATTTCTACCTAAATAATGCAAAAAACTGTTACATAAAGTTTAGGCCCCAGGCCCAGCTACACAATACCAGATTACTATCGGAGCGATATCAAATTTTGTTATTTCAAGCCATTCAAGGTGCATTTAGCACTTAGAATTATGACAACATAGCAGAATTAAACAAAAACTGCTAATATGAAAAGTTCTAAGAGCAAAACTGATGATAATGAAGACTCTGATGATATTGGAAACCTTGTGCAGGTCACACGATCTGGCAGATCTGTCTGGTCATGGAGAAGCTCAGTATATATATGTGAGTACACTGACAAACCTTTCAATTACTTGCATGTTTAAATAGTGTTTAACATTTTGGCAATGTTTGAATATTTTGTTGCAGGAAAATGTAAAATCGAAGATGAACAGAATCCAAGGTTTGAAAATTGTTTTCTCCAGTGTTGGTGGTATGAATGCTTCTTTTTGTACTTATGTAAGATGGGCTATGAAACCAAAAGAATATATTTGGAAGGGCTATGAAATCATAGTTAAGCTGATGCCGGGTTGTGAAATCTTTTTTTAAATTTTCATGTTTCCTTCCGGCCCCTCCCGGGTGGAATTGATGACAGCTCCCTTAATAACTATTTTTAAGAGGAGATTTTTTATTATGTGGTGTATTTTGGCGGGGAAACGCTCAAAACAACAACTAAGCTTTGAACTGTATTTGGTGATTGCAAATCACCAAACGACAAGAGTTATTTCAAAATATAATGCGGCTATCAACAATGTTATAAATGTCAACGCCATTCTCATGCACTGAAATGAATACAAAATTAACTTCGATTCAAGTGCTTGGCGTTTTCTTCCCGGCGTATTCCGAGAAATCTTTTCATTTTCACAATATTTTTTTTAGATTATACAGTAAACATACTTTATAGATACTTTTCAGGTTTGCAAAACATTTTTAATGTTTAAAATTTTAGTGCTGTTGCATGAAGATATAAACTGAGGTTTTGAGCATATACATATTACGCGACGTAGAAAAATATTTCCTCTTAATGAGCTTGTATTTTCATTTTCTTTTTTCAGGAGTAGTGAAATTGTTGCAAGCTGCAAGGAAATTTGCATAGCGTAACAGCGCCTTTTAACCCTTTTACCGCGTCACTTTGCCTTTTTCTGCGCTTTCACCCTTTTTTCTGCGTTTTACCCTCTCTCCGCCTTCTACCCTTTTTCTGAGTTTTACCCTTTTTCTGGTTTCTACCTTTTCTTCTGCGTTTTGCCCTTTTTCCGCTTCCGCGTTTTACCATTTTCCAGTTTTCCCCATCTCAGTTCTGTCATTTCTTTTCCGCTGTTTACAAAAATGCTTCAGCGCTACTTCGGCACGCCAATGCAAGAAGCAAGGATATAGGTATCTCGAGAGACAGACTGGGTATTCAGTTTACTTTCTTTAAACATTACGGCATTGGCATTGTTCAAATAGTTACGATATTGTATCCAGGGCCGTACGAAGCCATGCATGAACAATTATTGTAGTATACAGGGTGTATCAAAAAAACTGCAACCTTAATAATCCCCAGGGGCCTACGATTTTGAACGAATCCACTATATAAATTTTAAGTGATTGCAGCTTTTTTGACACACCCTGTAGACTGCAGTTATCATAATGTATTCAGGGCCGTAGCTAGACCACTTAATTAGGGGGAGTGTAACTCGGAGTGGAGAATCGTAATGAGAATCGGCTTAAGGGCCTCCGCTAAGCGCCATCTTGTTTCAGCCGAGAGATGTTCATTTCATAACGGTCGGCGTGTTACTGAGAGCGCACGTGCAATTCGAAGCCCATAGCCATTATGCTTTGCGGCCTGCTGACCAACCTCATCTAATGCAACATTTGCATTTACATTTGTGATATATATGTCTATATGTGACATGAGAGGGATAATTGAGCCCAGAATTCTTGTTATTCATTGACTTAAACAATTTTATCAATTCAATTTTCATCTTTCAATAAAAAAATACAGTGGGCAACATGTATTCCACTTTCTCATAGAAATATTTATATTATATATACACCAATAACTGCAAAAAATGTAAATTAATTTCTATTATAAATTCAATCATTTTTGATATAGATAATGTTCTGTAAATAAATGCAAGTACCAATTATAGGAGACAACAATTATTATATATAGGAATTTTAATAACCACCATTATCAGAGCAGTGGGAGGTGTATTGTATTGATATATGATACCAAGGAAGTGGGTAATGAAGCCCATTTTAGCTACAGATGACAAAACAACCATTTGCATCAATTTCTTAAAGCACTTGAAGCCAGTAATTCAGAATCAACATGCAAGATTGAACAGGCTCCCAGCACGTCATAAATTTGGGTACATCATTTGAGGCTACATGGTACATCAGTACATGGATATAATGCGCTACTGTAGCAAGTGTCAAAACAGGTACCGTACATTCAAAACTGAATATCTTGAAAATGGTGTGGGGTCGCAAGGGGTCGATACAGCCGATTTTTAGTTTACATACTAGCATTTATTCCTGCGAAGAATTTCAAAAATCGAACCACAGGAATTTGAGATTTTCAACTTTAAAAAATGTAAACAAATGCGCATATGAATCAGCACATCGAAACGACACCGGTGACCAACTTCGGTTGCTATTGTAATATACGCTACTAAACCAACCACAGTATTAACAACAGACCTCTTTATTATTACAATATCTCACTGCTCACACACATGATTTTTTATATCGCGTGTCTCATATTACACCTAATCATATTCCTTGCCAATCATACCCCTGTCACCTAACCCCTACTAATTATACCCCCGATTACATATATTACACCACCCTTTCCCCTCGCCGTAAGGGGCAGTCGACCCAAGATATCCATCGCCCATTATTCCATTGGGTGACCCACTTCTATACTCCTCATAGGTGATTTTCGCCGTATGACTGGGGACTTGCGGCGCTCGCACATTTCACACTCCGCGATCCACAGTTGCACTTCTGAGGCCATTCCGGGCCAGTAGTAGCGTACTTGCAGGCGCTCGACGCAACGATTAACCCCCATATGTCCGGAGCTCGGATCCTTGTGGGAAAGCTTTAAAGGTCGGGGCGCATTTTAAGTGGACCACCAATACCGACTGCTCTGTGGGAGTTCCCTCGTCTACCCGACGATGCAGGATACCGTCCCTCAGCTCCAGTTGCGCCCATAACTGCTTGTAGCGACGTCGTTATCGTGTTACAGGGGTGGGTGACCCTCGAGGAGACCTTGAAAGAGTATCGGCGTTATCGTGTTGTTTAGTGTTTACCCGGTCGATACTTGATTTCAAACTCGTATTCCTGCAGGGCGAGTATCCATCGGGCAAGACGGCCCTTAGGTTCCTTCAGCCCCTGCAGCCACGTCAAACATTGGTGATCTGTTACAATCTCGAACGGCTACCGAGCAAATACGGCCGCCAACAATGCCGGCTGACAAGACAGCACCGAGTCCCTAATCGCTAGCGTCCGTGCATACAACGAATGGAGCTGAGAAATCTGGCAGAGACAGTATTGGTGTTGTACACAAACGGCTCTTTAGCTCATTGAACGACCTGTCCGCCGATGGCGTCCAGTTGAATTCTGCTTGGCTACCTTTGGTCAAGTCATGCAAGGGCTTGGCGATGTCTGCGAAATTCTTTATAAACCTTCGATAGTAGGATGCCATGCCGATGAATGCCCGAACCTCGGTAAGGGAAGGCGGAGTTGTAAAGTCTCGCACCGCTTTAACCTTCGATGAGTCAGGCTCGGTCCCTCGCACCGATACGATGTGACCAAGGAATTTGACTGATTCTTGGGGGCGAACTGCCACTTCTCCCGTTTGATTTTCAACCTGCCGCGCGAATACGACCAAATACGTGATTTAAAATTAGCTGGTGCTCCTCCCATGTCTCGGAAAAAATGATTATGTCATCAATGAAGACAAGACCTGCCTCAAGGGTACCTGCCAATACTCGGAGGCGAGATCTAGAGTACTGAAATGACGAGCACCCCCCAACTGGTCTAGGATGTCGATACGGGGCATTGGTTGCGCATCCCTCTTGGTTACCGAATTAACACGCTGAAAGTCAACACAAAATCGATAATCACCGTTTTTCTTTGGTGCTAACACGATTGGTGAGGCCCAAGGACTGTTGCTAGGTTGAATTAGTCCTCTTTCTAACATATCAGCTACCTGCTTGTTCACGACTTTGTTCAAATAAACGGGGATCCGATAAGGCCTTTGCTTCACCGGGCGACTATCCCCCGTATCAATCGCGTGTTCCGCCGGGTTGGTTAGACCTAATGGATCACTCGGTCCGTTCACAAAAATGTCCGAATAACTTTCGATCAGAACGCTTAGTTTATTCACCGTTGGTGGCGTTGTCTCGACCATTCACTCTGTTTCCCCCGTTCTTCACGAAAGCTTCGAGCCCGCTATGTTTACGACCATCTCCCCGACTTTAAGAAATCGGCACGCGATTGAACTTGCAGGTCCGTTGATCCCGAAACCTGCAGGTCTTCCTCACCGATCCCTCTTGCCCTCAAGGAACATGGCTTTAACGACACTGTTGAACCTGTGTCCACTAAACACTTTCGTTCATGTTCGCCTAATCGCGCCTTTATGAAGACCGCTGTAGGCTCGACGCAATGTACTGGCAAGGCCGCGTTGTACTGGGCTAACCCCCGACCTAGAAGCGGGTTGGCCCCTGGTCGTTTCTTGGATGCCCTTGGCGAGTAAAGGGGGATTGGAACCAAAATTGGCATTCCCGCGCGAAATGTCCTATTTGTCCACAAACAAAGCAGTGGGTCTCACTTTGGCACTGTCGACTATTCATTCCGCCGCTCTTCCGGCGGCTGCACGATTCGTACCGCCGCTCGCAATCACTTCATTGATTGTTTGGATCGATGAAATCTGACCCGCTAAATCCAGTTGTTGCCCCGCCGCGACTGTATCCTCGTAAGAGAGGGTCGGTCGTAGCAGTAATTGCCTCTTTAACTCTACAGATACTCCTTCGACAAATTGTTGCTTGAGAAGCGTATCTTTATCCCCCTTTTCGATATTAGGCATCGCACGTCTCAATAGCGCTTCAAGGTTGTAGGCGAATACTTTGGTGTCTTCGTCTGGCTTTCGTATTCCGTTGCGGAATGCCATCATCGCGAGATGTTTGCCGTTCTCATCACCCCCAAAAGCCTCCGTTAGCGCCTTCGTTAGGGCTGTAAAATCTTCTTTCGTCTCCGCCGCAAGACGTTCAAAGACCGCAAAGGCTTTCCCGGACAACAGAGTATATATTTATAAAGATTCAACATTGCTCTCATGCAATTATTACTTTCTGGAAAATTTCTAGGGAGGCTGAGCCCCCCCAGTAAGATTTCTCGGGGGGCTCCAGCTCCTCAGCCCCCCCCCCCATACTCTACGCCTATGCTTAAATTTTCGGTATTTCCACATCCCGTGCAAAACTTTTTTACAGCAACTTTTTCCGAGTATATTTAATTTTTGGTCTCAAACCAAAAAGACTAGCCGAACATACAATTCCTAAAATTATCTGCAACTATATTGTAGTTCAAACCTCGTTCCACTTCTACATCTCTGATTCTTTAACTTTTTCGCGTGTGGCTGGGTGAAAGACCTTGGTGTTAAACGATTAAAAGATAAACTGAACTAACTTATAAGATAGGGCGGAGAAATGCCTGATAATCGCGTGAAACATGTGTGATGCACAGACCCCCCACTGAGGTTCGAAAAACGTCTAACATGGCGGGCTGCACGAGTAAAGACGAAACTGAATTTGAATACATTTTTAGTCCTGATGATACCGATCGCGACATGAAAACAAATACCTCAAAATCTTCACTGTTAAAGAGTTGATTAACGTGCTAAGTCGAGTTTCGTCGAGCAAAATAAAGCTCGAAGCTGAATTTGCCGGAAAAATTCTTGCAAACACGCGTAAGAAGGAATGTTTTAAACCTTTTGTTTTGTGTCATCGCTTTTTGATTTTCCCGCCTTCACTTACTTTGCGTCTTGATTAAAATTCATTGTCGATTGTTTACTCGTCCCATTCCCCTGGGTACCTAAAAGTTCTTTCGAGATAACTTTTACTTTTTGAAGGTCGCCTTTGAGTAAAATTTTTGAAAAAAGCTCAAAAAATTGTCACTTTATACAAGAATAATATTAATCGTAATAGATTTGGCAGCCCCTCTGTTGTGTTCACGAACCTCCTCGGCTTCTGTGAAGTTTTTAAAGCCGGATTTATCGAAAACTTTTTATCCTGCTGTTGTGACGCGGTCAAATGTTTCTTGCAAGTAAGTTATGTTTCCCTAGTATACTTTTATCGTAGTAACTAATTACGCCCCCAGCAAAGAAAATGTATGATTTTAAACCTATATTATAGAAGTTGAGAAAAACCACAATTATTGAGAACACGAAAATTTCTCGTTTCTCCGCAGCGTGCCCGCTTTGACATTATGAGAGATGCTGAAATGTGAAATCGATTATATTTAGTGTACCGCTGTCACCGTTTCAATCTTAGACTCTCATTCTATCGTTATATTAGGAAGGAGAAAATCGCCTTCAATTGAAGCGAGTCAATTATCCAAAGATCCGCAGAATGTGGCGCAAACATCCCGATCCCAACTACGGGGTTTGGAACAGTTGCAATATGAACTAACAAGCAAAGAACTACAGTATGCACAGAGAACACTAGCGAGAAATAATGATTTGAACTTCATTTCCCACGAATTGTTTCAACTCTCCATTTCCCTTGATCCAGTGTAAGGCCACGGTACTATCTAACCATCCGAATACCTGGCTCACTGGGAATCCTTCCAATGCCTCTCGGACGTTGTCAACGAGGTTGGCTGCCATGTGTGCTGATACGACATACAAGCAGGGTATTGTAAGGTTTTTCTTGGCTAACCGCGACATTGCAGCAACGAAGCCTTGCGTTGTGCCACTAGCTTGTTGGACCACGGCTATCACCGTTGCTCCCACTCCTTGAATACTCGCATCACCGAATGTGTGTAATCTGATATCTTCAATTAGCTCCTGGAACTTCGCTAGACTCCTTGGCGCGGTCACGTTCTCTGGTAGGCTTTTCTGCCACGCCGTCCATCTAGCTTCTAACTTTCGAGGCAGTTTGGCGTCCCAGGGGACCTTCGCATCACAACACTCGCGATAGACGAACTTCCCTTGCAGAGTAATGGGCGAAATCAACCCGAGAGGATCATAAACTTTCGCGATCTTTCCGAGGACTCCTTGCTTCGTCGGACTTGCTGGGTCAGCAGGAAACTTGATTTTGTATGGCTTGAGCATGTATGGCTTAGGCGGCCAAAGGAGTGGAAATTCGGTCCCAAATGGCTTGGACCTCACACTATTTTAGGAAGACTAGGCGTAAATTATAAAATTAGATCGATCAGAAACAGGTCGAGAGTTCATGGTCCATCACGATCATCTAAAACTTACTTTATGCCTACTGAGCAGGGAAAGTTAGTTAGTCCAGGTTAGTTTGTCCTGGTCAGGAATCGGGAGATTTTGATCGTAGTTTCTGTATCAACTTTTAACGTTTTCGGGACCAAAACTAATGAGAGAGGAAAGTGTGGCGCGCGATCAAAATGATTGCGTAAATAATGCATGTCGCAATACATAATCTTGTAACTACAATTTGCTAGAGGAACATGATGATTAAGTGATTATGATACGTAATTGACGGGATGTAATATAAGAAAGAAATTGATATAAATAAATCAGACTGGGGATGGTAGCCGTGCTGTGACCGACAGTGACTGTGTCTTATAGGATCTTAGGTCTACGCTACATGGAAACGAAGTTGTTGTGACGAGCGGATGGTACCGTCTAAACGCAGTTTAAGAGAAGTAGAGTTATTTAATATCTGTTGCGTTATGTTGGAGATTTGGAGTACAATTTTAGCTATGAAATAAGTGGCAAATGTTGAAAGATTCTAATGAATCTGAATTACCATTTTCCTCAAATTTTAATTTGTGACCTGTGAAATCAGACTTGACTTCATTAAAAATACAAAACAATCGCACCGTAACCATTTGCTTCACCTGGGCCGCATATAACTAGCTCATGGCGAAATAACGCTGCTCCTTTTCTCAATGGACTCCATGCCTGTGATATTTTAGCTTCAGCACAAATGTTGATATTATTAGGTTAAAGCCACGAATAAGATTCAGGTTTGTGCGTTTTAGACAAAATAAAAATCATCATCATCAAAGCAAACGTATATAAACTTACGTAAAATCCTTCGAAAAAAGGTTGTGTAAAATAAAAAAATTAAATTAAATTAAAACAGTGTAGTGATTCTCCCGAAGTTCTGCCGGTCTAGTGGTGAACGCAATGCTCTCCCATGTTTCAAACTTGGGGTTCGTGTCCAGGCATGTCCGTTTTTCACTATGTCCTTCGTGAAAAGGCTAAAGTAAATTAAATAATCATAGCCGTTCAGCACATGATCTCGTAGTCTAGTGGAGAAGACAATGGTCTCCCAAGTGGTAAATCGATTATTCGAATCTTACCATAACCGTTTTTCCATTATGAACTTCGTGAAAAGGTTAAAGTAAATCACATAATCATAGCCGTTCAGCAAATGATCTCGTAGGCTAGTGGTGAAGACAATGATCTCCCAAGTGGTAAATCGATGGTTCGAAACTTACCATAACCGTTTTTCATTATGAACTTCGTGAAAAGGTTAAAGTAAATCAAATAATCATAGCCGTTCAGCACATGATCTCGTAGTCTAGTGGTGAAGACAATGGTCCCCAAGTGATAAATCGATGTTTCGAATCTTACCGTAACCGTTTTTCATTATGAACTTCGTGAAAAAGATAAAGTAAATCAAATAATCGTAGCCGTGTAGCACATGATCTCGTAGTCTAGTGGTGAAGACAATGGTCTCCCAAGTGGTAAATCGATGGTCGAATCTTCCCATGACCGTTTTTTCATTATGAACTTCGTGAAAAAGATAAAGTAAATTAAATACCCAAAGCCCTTCAGCTGAAGATCTTGTAGTCTAGTGGTGAAGACAATGGTCCCCCTAGTGGTAAATCGATGGTTCGAATTTTACCATATCCGTTTTTCATTATGAACTTCGTGAAAAGGATAGAGTAAATTAAATAAACATAGCCTTTCAGCACAAGGAATTGTAGTCTAACTGTCAAGATGTTGGTCTCATGTGTCGAAAGTCGAAGGTTCGAATCTCGTTTTAGATTGAAATTTTCGTGATTAATATTACATGGTAAGGTTATGGAGAATAAGTTTATGTAGGCTTCCAACAATCGCCAGTTAGCTTTGTGGTAAAGTCGTGCTCTATCAAGTACAAGATCGTGGTATCAGGAACAGGATGGTTCGTTTCTCATAGCGGAAAGAAAGAAAAAGGGTGGGTATGTTGTTCGGGTTTATGCTCGGTTAATCTTTGGAAATCAAAGTTAATCTTTAGGGAAATCAGGGGATAAGTAGGGTGAATGAGGGGTACACTGTAAAAACTGAATGGTTGAAATGACCAAAAAAAAAGGTTGCAACCATATAAAATGGTTGTTTCAACCAATTAAATTGGTTAAAACCAAATTAAAATGGTAGAAATAACCAATAAAAAATTGGTAAAATGGATATGGAAGCTCATATTGGTAAAAACAACCAAATATATTTAGTAGCAATAAATAAAATTTGGTTAAATTGACCAATTAATCTTTGTGGTCAATGGGGTATATTTGTAGACCTCTGGTTCTATGTTCTATTGAATCCAATAAAATATGCTAGAATGCTATCTATAGCACATTCTAAATCCTATGGCTATAGAATATTCTATAGGACTTCTTATGATCTTATGCTATATAGAATTCCATTGCCGTATTCTATAGAATTTACAAATCCTATAGAATATTAAATCTTAAAGTTAAAATTCTCAGCAAAAATCACTCGTTTTGTAAGGACAAATCACACATATTTCACACTTATCTGTAAACTGTTTTCATAATATACCTGTTCGCAGGTTAGGTGGCGGGCGTTTTGCCCAAAAAGGACCGCAAGGTTATGTGGGACTTGTATAATAACCGACACGCTTTATTTTCAAATTTTGAGCGCGTCTTTGACTCTTTGTCATCGGTTCAAGGTTTTTCTTTCGTATTTTAACATAAAATACGCGTTATTTGAATTTGTCAATGAGTAGTCATGCGAAATTGGTGAAACACGCTGGATTAATATGCGAGGAGATCCGGATTATTTGTGAATAGTGACTGTGATCGCGAGGAAGAAGTAATTGTGTCATGGCCATGTGGAATTTCTAAAGTTGATAAGAAAATGATCAAAGGTTCCATTCAACTATCTACAATTTCAACAACAACATGTGTACAGCTAAAGTATTATAATTCAGTGGTGAGTGTGTTTGTATATAGTATATGTTTATATTTAAAATATTGACTATTTTTTCAGATTAGACTTTGTATGGCTGCTGGACACTTTTTCAAAACTTTGTCCAGCTGTCACATGCCTACTAGTATTAATTAAATATGAAATGCCCTCCATATATAACCATGCACTGAGTCATTTAAAAGATTACTTTATTCACTCCATCAAGGCTTCAAGATCACCTTTAAGTGCAAAAAAATAACCAAATTTTAATTGGTTGTCCTGGTTGCATCCAGGAGAACCTTTTTTTTTGGTTGTTTCAACCATTCATTTTTTACAGTGTATATGAGTACAAAAAGACTTAGTAATTGGGCGGGCGGCCTCGGCTCCCGGGAGCAGGGGGAGGGTATAGGTGAGAAAACAGTATATAAAGCGTTTAAGTCTTTTTGTACTCATTTAAACCTCTTTACCCCTATTTACCCTCCTATTTACTCCTATTTATCCCTACCCTTTCCTATCCTCAGATATCCCCTTACACAATTAAATATTTGAAGAAAGCTTGCTTTGAAAGTCAGGAAAGACGGGGGAAAGACAACCCCCCTCAGTCTACTCCTCGCCCAAGGCGAGGGCATATTCGCCCTCTCGCTCTACTCCTCTCACACTCACAAATTCTCACCTTATTACCTGGTTGTTCTTTTTTGATTTGTCCAAGGCTTGAACCATCGACTGTATACTTGACAGATCACCGTTTTCACCACTACACCACCAGTTCTTGTGGTGAAAGCCTACAGTTTTTTATTTTACTTAATCCTTTTTTGAAAGGATCTTTGACGAGACTTAATACCTTTTAGTAGGATCTCAAATGAAATAACAATTTAAACTGATGAGTTCACTGTAATGCTCATGATTTATTTTCTCAAATCTCTCACACTGTATCTTTACAGACATTACCATCTTACTCGTAGCTTGTAACATCTCACATGCAGGTATGAAGTGCTCTAAAGCACTGTTTTTACATAAGTTGCTTATATGCGGGCCAAGTGAAGCTAATGGTTACGGTGGGATTGTTTTGTATTTTTAATGAAGTGAAGTCACAGTAAAGTAAAAGAATTAAGAACAGCCGAATACTCATCTTACTGAGACTGGAAAGTTCATGGCCGTAAAAACCCGTCTGAATGTGAATTGGGATATGGAAAATTAATGCGTGTGATGCATGGTTCGGGTAATGCCTAATCATTACGATAATATTAATAATTTTAGCCTTGTTCCGTCCTTATTAACCGTGCTGGGGCCGCGTTTGTATCAAGCCCGTTTAGTTTAAACGGTGGATAAGTTCAAAATAGAAAGCAAGTCTGTCGTTTTATTTAACAAGCAAACTAAATGTTTTTCACCTTAATACAAAGATACTGTTTACAACTATATATTCAGTGTATAATATTCAAGTTGACTCATTCAAGAGAGATGTAAGAGTGTTATTTAATTTTGACTTATCCACCGTTTAAGCTAAACGGGCTTGATTCAACCAGCCCCTGATATTTCTGAAACTCGACTGATTTACTGATCCGTCTAAATGCGAATTTAAGACGAGTTTCTCTTCCAGACGGGATTCCTGTCTAACTTACCCGTCTCTTATAAGTTAGACGGGAAAATTCGGACGAGAAACCCGTCTGTGAGGTTCACATAAGAAGAGTTTCCCGTCTTTGATGAATTTCCCGTGTATATGAATTCTGCTAAATGTATATAACTCGTATAGTCATAAGCAACAGCCAACAAGCATTACATCTAAAATTGCAAATAAGCAAATATCCAGTTAAACAGACATTGAATATTTATTTCAAGACTGTTCCTCACCGGTTCGTCGAATATAAAATACGCTAATCTAATATTTGAATCTTTGTACTAAAGAGACCGTCTCAACAACTGCTTGACGACCACATCGTTTGTCGATAAGCTATTGTTCTTTATTTGACCTAATCGTTTCTTCGTAGAACTTTTAACTAGTCAATATCTGTTCATTAACTTTTCTCTTAAAACCTATATTGAAATGCATTGTCAATTCTTGTACTTCACTTTGACTTCACTCATTAAAAATACAAAACAATCGCACCGTAACCATTAGCTTCACTTGGGCCGCATATAACTAACTTATGGAAATATAGTTCTTCAAGCCACTGCATACCTGTATGTGATTGTGATATTTTAGCAACAACTGACACAAGTTGCTAATATTACGTTACAAGCTACGAATAAGATACCGTGTGAGAGATGCTGAGATTTGAGAAAATAAGTGATGAACATTAAAGTGAACTCATCAGTTTAAATATTTTTTTCATTTGCGATCCTACCAAAAGGTATTAAGTTTCGTCAAAGATCCTTCCAAAAAAGGATTAAGTAAAATAAAAAACTGTAGGCTTTCATCACAAGAACTGGTGGTGTAGTGGTGAAGACGGTGATCTGCCAAGTATACAGTCGATGGTTCAAGCCCTGGACAAATCAAAAAAGAACAACCAGGTAATAAAGTGAGAATTTGTGAGTGTGAGAGGAGTAGAGCGAGAGGGCGAATATGCCCTCGCCTTGGGCGAGGAGTAGACTGAGGGGGGTTGTCTTTCCCCCGTCTTTCCTGACTTTCAAAGCAAGCTTTCTTCAAACATTTAATTGTGTAAGGGGATAGTTAGGGATATCTGAGGATAGGAAAGGGTAGGGATAAATAGGGGTAAATAGGAGGGTAAATAAGGGTAAAGAGGTTTAAATGAGTACAAAAAGACTTAAACGTTTTATATACTGTTTTCTCACCTATACCCTCCCCCTGCTCCCGGGAGCCGAGGCCGCCCAATTACTAAGTCTTTTTGTACTCATATACCCCTCATTCACCCCACTTATCCCCTGATTTCCCTAAAGATTAACTTTGATTTCCAAAGATTAACCGAGCATAAACCCGAACAACATACCCACCCTTTCTCTTTCTTTCCGCTATGAGAAACGAACCATCCTGTTCCTGATACCACGATCTTGTACTTGATAGAGCACGACTTTACCACAAGGCTAACTGGTGATTGTTGGAAGCCTACACAAACTTATTCGCCATAACCTTACCATGTAATATTAATAACGAAAATTTCCATCTAAAACGAGATCCGAACCTCCGACTGTCCACACATGAGACCAACATCTTGACCATTAGACTACAAGTTCTTGTACTAAAGGGCCATGGCTATTTAATTTACTCTATCTTTTTCACGAGGTTTATAATGAAAAACGGTTGTGGTAGGATTCGAACCATCGATTTACCACTTGCAAGACCACTGTCTTCGCCACTAGACTACGAGATCTTGTGCTGAAAGGCTATGGTTGTTTAATTCACTTTATCTTTTCTCGAAAGACATCATGAAAAACGGTTATGGTAGCATTCGAACCATTGATTTACCACTTGAGAAACCATTGTCCTCGCCACTAGGCTACAATATCTTGCTCTGATTGACTATGGTTATTTAATTTACTTTATCCTTTTCACGAAGTCCATAATGAAGAACGGTTATGGTAGGATTCTACCCCCCAGTTTGGAATCCGGGAGAACATTGCATCACCACCAGACCAGCAAAATTTATGGCAAAATAGGACACCATTGTATTTTACTAAACCTGTTTTTCGAAGGGTTATACATAAATTAATGATCTCAATGAGTTTATTTTGATGATGATGACTTATGTTCTTGCCTAAAACGCACATAGTTTTACCTTATAATCGTAGCTTTAATTTAATATCAACCATTTGTGTTGACGCTAAAATATCACAGGTATGAAATCCCTTGAGCAAACAATCGTATTTCATTATGTCACGCAGTGGGTGCGACTCCAAAAGCCGAAGGCTTAGTATATATGACATGGCTTTATGTGGTGATTGTGAGATTATTATTCGTTCCCTGCATGCGACTGCGTGCGGTACGGTTTTTTCTCCGGCATGAGCGACGGAATTGAAATTCGCCTTGGTTTGTTTTGTTGTTGTTTTTTTTATTTTTCGTTTGATTTTTTAATAAATGCTTGGAAAGGATTGTAATTTGTAAACAATATTTGAATTTCAAACGCCGGTTTGAATGATGGAAATGAGTCATACATTGTTTTTGAACATCGTGTTGAATACGTTTTGTATGTCGTGTTAAATGTGGTGCGTACTTCACATTGTCCCTGACGCATACTTTTTACCAGGGCGCGTCTATGCAATTTCCTGTGTTGATCGCATGAGATAAGTTAAGAAAATCACCCTAACCACGCTTCACTCAAAAAGTATAGCGGGCCTCTATTGTTCCAGAGTTTGGAAATTGGTGAAAAGGGGGAATAAAATTATCAGTAAGAAAATTACAAGTTGTTAGAACACTTTATGTTGCGTTTGTCATAAAACAATTTAAAATGAAGTCGCTTGGTTAGATCACAAGGTCAAGGTCAATATCAATATCCTCTCCTGGAAAAGAGATATCAATATTCTCTTTCTCCTTATCAATATCCTCTCCTGTCCTGGAGATATCAATATCCTCTCCTGTCCTGGAGATATCAATATCCTCTCCTTTCCTAGAGATATCAATATCCTCTCCTTTCCTCTCTTGGACATATCAATATCCTCTCATGTCCTCTCCTGGACATATCAATATACTCTCCTCTCCTGTCCTGTCCTGTCCTGGACATATCAATATCCTCTTCTGTCATGGAGATATCAATATTTTCTCCTGTCGAAATATCAATATCCTCTCATGGAAAGGTTATGTTATGATCTAACAGTATTGGGATAGTGTTGTTTTTTTTCTGGATTTAGCATTATAGAGGGGAACAACTTGAGTGGCACTTGTTTTAAAGTGTCTATAGCATAGGCTTTGTTGTGTCGAATAATGACGAATATCCCAGTATTGTAAATGCAGATCAAATCAGTGTTCAGATATTTCTGGACTCCCGACATCTCGCGGTTAGGAAGTGCTTGATGCATCATTTCACGTCATCTTCCCCATCCAAATTTGTAAATTTACCAATTGAATCAAGCAGTTGTGATGCAAGCTTCAGTGAATCTGCCCCTGAATAGAGTTTTCTAAGATAAAGAACAACAAATTTCAGCGATCCTGACGGTTTCTTTGATAAAGTACAGGAGTGTACATTACACATACAACCAAATTAGGTGACAATTGAAGACATATTCTTAAATCTTTCCTTTAAAGGCAGCAAAGCTAAAGGCCCTGTTTATGCCTGTTCAGACGATCCTGTTTTTATAGTCTGTTTTTATAGTCTGTTTTTATTGTCTGTTTTTATAGTCTGTTTTTATCAGTAAATCTGTCTTTCGAAAAAAAGTTTCATAATTGCCAAGTTTACATGTGATGCATCATCACTCAAAAGTAAAATTGTATTGCAAGTAGTCTCACCTTAAAGATTCCTCTGCATTCTTCGCAGTAGTTTCAAGATGCTGGGATACTGACAAAGCTTGTTCTTTAATGCCGGAAATATAACTTTGGTGTTTCTTAACCAGGTCGTCATAAACAGCTTTGCTAACAGAATTACTCTGAAATAAAATGAATATTTAGTCTAGACTGAGTGAGAACTGCCAGTGACACAATCCAAGCCCTAGTCCATTTGGCGAGGGGCTTTTCGATAGATATTACAGAACAAAGGAATGACTATCATTGATGCGAAAGACTGTGCACGCTTATCATCAGATTTATACTTTCGTAAATCGCCGCTGCTTTTTAAAACGTCTTAAGTCCTGTTCACATCACATTTAAATTTTTGGAACAGCACCGCTAGAATGAGTACACGTCGGTGCTCAGCTTATGTATTAGTATATATGATCATAGATAAATTGGGAACGGGTACAAATTTTCGCTGTGCTGTGTCACTAAATTAAGTGTGGTGTAAACGGGCAATAATAACATTTAAACATCGATACCTTAAGAATTTTATTTTCTTCTTTCAGTTTTAAATTCATCGCTTCTGCCTGTGCCGCTCGTTGCTAAAAAAAAATTTAAGACATTAAATCTAGCAATAAATCTTAACTTCTTATTAACCGAGCGCGAGGTCTTTACCGAATATCGGACCGATGTCACTAAAAGTTACAGCAGTGACAGAAGACAATAACAGGACATAAGTCCCAATTTGTAATTGTCTCCCTATCTAAATATAAATACACTAAAATACAACTAGTACAGACATATACAGAAATTTTACAAACAAACTCGGACGGTCACATATGCTTACATTATTACAAAACAGAAGTTATTATTACTAAGTATTATGTAGTTATGGAGGAACGTAACTTTGCAGAGTATTTTTAGATTGAAGTATAAGCCTTGTTTTAAGTGATTGTAATTTTGAACAGACCGAGCTCGAAGAGCGAGGTTTGTGTAAAAAGATCGAGGTCGGATATTTCTCCGTAAATACCGAGCAAGCGAGGTTAATAAAAGTTTATATGACATAAGGCATGTATTTGCACTTGAAACAAACAAAAATGCATGAATTCGTAATTTTAATACACTGCCAGCTGATGCACGTATGTATTTCGAGCTTAAGGTAGCTCCTATGGGTAGCTTTAAGGTAATCATTGTAATACTGCAAATTGACAAGCAATTTGAGAAATTGTATTTCTGTAGCAGTAAAATATTGCGGCATTTCCAATTTAATTTTCCACAGAATGATGTAAAACAGAGACAGTCGTCACTCATCCGGCCGGTACTTATCAATGAAAATAACTGAGTCCAGGTTTACAGGATCACAAACGTTTTCCACCTGTGAGTCTGCCTTGTGTATATAACATGATAAACAACTTACAGTGGTCAACTCCAGGTTTTTCTCGACCATATGAACCATTTTTCTAACGCAACGGTTTCTTCGTTCTCTTTCTGTTGCATTTCTTTCAATTTCTTAACAAGGGACTCCGCTCTACGGAAATATTCAAACAGTTTTGAAACACAGTACAATTATTTAATCATAGATTTAAAAACCAACGTTTTTAAAACAGCCAAAAAAGGTAAATTTGCACATTTGTTCGAAGTGCAGCATCTTGTTTTTGCCAAACATCCCACACGAGCTGATATACGGTGAGCGGTGACTAGGTCAACCTAGCTTACGGTCAACAGCTCATAGTAAATGTTTCCATTATATATACTATCCTGCCAATCGAAATGCTTGTCCAAATCTAGTACAGTAATTTTAGTCACGTGTCAAACATGACGTTTAGCAAATTGAACGGAAGCTAATGGACCTTTTGTATGATAGACCTTTGATTTTGATTTAGGTAACAAAAAGGAAATTTCGAAAAAGTGCGTACTAAATTTAGTAATATTACCAAATTTGGCTGCAAAATATTGTAAAGTACGGAAAAAATAGCCATGCGAATTTGGCAATTACTATACGACCGGAAGTGTGTAACTATATGTGATTGTATAAACGCGCGTACAAACGTCAAATTTTATATTCGGCATTTTACGAAACAAAGATTGTGGCGTCAGCACTTGTTTCCATTTGTCAGAATGATAATCGCATACAACTAATCGACGTCGAGGCCTATAAAGGCACCTTATCGCATGAATACGATGGACACCAACCACAATCCCTACCTATTGGGTTCTGTCTGTGGTGTTGGGTCTAACCAAATTTCTGTATACCAACACGCATTGGTCGTTACAGGATTCGTTTAATGCGTATATAACAACAGTATTTTGATGCAATGTCAAGCAATTTATGTCAACTCATATTTTTCCAAAGGCAAGTTTACTTTTATACCTCGCGATTCCCCTTCCTTTGACTTTTTCATATCCAGAAGTTGTTTTTTCAACATTTCATTTTCTTCTCTTAACTATAATTAGTAAGTTACAAAGATAATTATTGCAAATTCTGGCCTCTGATTGATGGAACGACGTCCGATTACTACGCGACAATAAACCCTGTAATCACTTATAAGCGGATTTTTAAAAAAGGCGGCTTTTGTCAGTGACAGATGAAAAGGTGAGAAATTTTAAAGAAAATGTTGACCTAAAGGCTTAAAACAAGGAAAAAAATTGATGGTCTAAAATTATTTCGAGCTTAAAACCTCGTTGCAGAACGGGGCTTATAACTTTATTTTGCATTTTTTTAAATCGTGGCAAAATTTCAGAAATTCAGGCGTTTGATAAATTTAGGCAAATGAATCAGTGTTTTTTATATATTTCAGTTCGGAACGCTATGCTATTGTCACGATGTAAAACACTTTATATAATACCTACAATAAAGCACGCAATTTGATTGGTTAGTGAGCGTACAGGATGAGACAATCCTGCACCGAAAAGTTTACAATGCCGCTTCGCGCGGGAATTTTAAAATGTCGGACAATTTTGAAGTTGTAAACGATAGACAATGTAAAGAAAACACGGAACAACGGTTTGTCCTAAGTCCTAACTACAGAAACTCTGATTGGCTTGTTTAGAATTCCATTGCAGTCAACACTCGCCTGCGGTTTAATTTACTTGATAGCCATCACGCTTTCCGAAAGTCTCACAATACTCAAGTGCAGTATATACGCTATCCTGCACGGAAAACCATTTAGTATTCCTTTCTTTTTTACTTTCTTCGTGGCGAATTTTAAGGTTTTCATTATTACACTGTATTGCCCCGGGTGATCCGAAAACGCGGGAATGGAATGGAAACTAGTTGCCATGCAAATAGAAATCCATTTCTCCATTAAAACAACCTGATATCTCTTGAAATATACTTTATTTCGGATCGAAATTTATGTCAGAGCTATAGTCCTTGTAACTACAAAATTCTGACAAGTTTCATAAAGAATAACGAAACCGATCAAATCGGTTAAATACTGAGAAATGGATTTCTATTTGGACAATTCTTTCTGAGCGCTGCTTGGCTAAAATAAAAGCGCGAGATCACCTGGCGTCTATTCGTGAACTTTCGTGATTCGGGAAATTTAATAAATATGCGGTCTGCGTGTGGACCGTGCGAGACAATCCCTATGCTTCACATAAATACTTAATGGAACTATTTCTGGATGTATGAATACACCATACCTGTATAATTTCTTCAGAATTAGGGCCTAAATCATCTTTTGAAGAATCATTTTCAATACATATATTGGAAGAATGTTCGCTAGTGATGTCTTGAATTGTGTCGGCGTTGGTTTCTACTTCACACACTTCATCATCAACTATCTGTAGTAAACGAGTAATACAAAAGTAATTATCATACTGTGTTTAAAACTATTGGGGTGATCCATTACAAAAAAATTACAATCCACCCTGCATGATTTAAAAAAATCTAAGGAATATAATCGTGTCTTTCTAATCGTTCCTGGATATTTTTTCTCTGTAAAAAACAAAAAAAAAATAACCCTGAGCAAACAAAAATGATTAATTGGCTTATTCTATTGTTTCGTATCTCTATTGTATTGTTCTTTATAATTTTATGAATATATGCAAATAAACCTGTTTTGTCGCTTTTCTTAGCAAACGAAAAATCTTATTCTTCTTACTTTAATGCACGATAACTCAAAAATTAATAAAGCAAACTATATAGAATTTAAATCAACTAGATTGTATCTACAAGCTAATTTATTTATATTGTGATATTACAATGCAAAATTACAAGAATATATAAAAACGCAAGAAAGCCGAATAGCGCCATCCACCGGATAGTGTTTTTTTCAATCGCTTTAAAATCGCTCGTTTTTTCGGAAAACTTTGATTAAATCTTAGTATTCCTAAATCGAGGATCCTCTTTAATAATTGTTGGTTCCAAAGATGAAATTTTATTGCTATTTAACCATTTTTGAACTGTTGAAAAAATCGCTATCCAGTGGATAGCGCTATCCGGCTTCTATGCAACCGTCCTCTGGGCTAAAAACATTTGTCATGGTGTTAAACTAAAAAGAACTCCATTTCGCTTTGCCTAGATAAGTAAACTAGCGACAGAAAGTTTAGCGAATGTTTAAGCAAATGTATTGATCAACTTTATATAGGTAACGAATTGATGCAATATTTTATAAACACTCATCAATCATGCACTAGTTGAATTCCGAGTAGCTGCACTGCATTTTTCATATACCAACCCAAATCAAGTGTAAATTTCGAAATGTTTTACAACGCACCTGCAGCACGCGACCTCCAGTTTTCAATGCTGCATCCTTCTTAACAAAATTCTTGAATGAAAATGGGTTTTCCACATCCAATTCTAAATTGCTGGACGATTCCGGTGGTTTTTCTTTGATGTGCGAAGATTTCTTAGCATCTCTTCCTTAAAATAAAAGGTTGCATGGTTACAAAATTGGACAGCTTAAAAGACGTTACAGCGTTCTTCGCTACCTTCTATATACAATGCACCCGTAGACAGTAAGTTATATAGTTCGAACATTGGGGTGTTACTGCATGACCCCTCTATGCCCCGGGAATATTCTAAATGCATTTGTATATTTATTTTAAAGTACATTTTGTGTCCACTTTTGAGTTTTACGTATAAAAAACAATATGTTCGACTGGGATCGCTAGTTTATTTAAGATTTTAGGCGAGTGGCCAGGGCCAGCATATAACAACCGTGTCAGTAATATCGCTGTCGCTGGTTTATAAAGGTCACTGTTCTTTCTTCATCTTGTTACGGGTGTTAAATCTCAAAACATCGAGTCGTATTGAAATAGGAGCGAGGTAAAACCAAGGACGATGAGAGAGAGGCGTAAGGCCGTTTTCCAGACCACCAGCGATAATTAAGCAAATTTAGCTCGAGGAAGGCAACGTCAAAGATGACGTGAAAATGGCGAATAAATTGCGCACAGCGCCATATATGGACGTGCCACGCAATTTATTCAACATCTTTACGTTTGCATTTTTGCCTTTGACGTTCAAGTCCTCAAGCTAAATCCGTCTAATTTTCGCGCAAAAGCGACATTTTACTTTGGTTTCAGAGCTGTCAACTGCAATCATCTGGAACAAATTGCTCAAATGCAAAAGAATACATTTGCTTCGCGTGAAACATATCACTAGTGGAAAGCGGCTTAAAGTCACGACATTTTGTTGCCCTAGTTTTTAGATGAGCTTAAGTGACGAGCACGAGCCAGCACAAATACGTTCGATGCCTTCCTGGGGGCAATCATTCACTCGGGAATACGAAATGAAATATACAAACCCAGTTCTTTTAGGAAAAACGTAATAAAAAAGAAAGTAAACAAGTTTATTCGGAATAAACGGGTCGCCGCTTCACTTGTTTTTCGGAATTTAAGGTTATCACCATGGTTTATCTAATTATCTTTAACGTACTGTAAGATCGAACAACGTATGCAGACGGTTAAAAAGTGTACATAAGAAATCTTATCGATTAGAATTTTAAAATTTCGTCTGATGTCGGTTTTAACGTTTCTACTGTAAGAGGGATTAAGCTGAATAATGTGATATTGAGATTGTCTTTTATCACTGTCGGTGACTGCGTTTTAAGGCCCTATTACACGTGCAATTTTTATGCAAAATGCAATTCTACTTTTAAGAGATGTAAATTAGTGACGAGCCTTGAAAATGTGAGTGTAAGAAACGCCCAAGGAAGTATAGACCTAAATATGCCAACTACGCGAGACTTTTTTGTATATTATAAAGCCAGGTCTGTTTACACGATCCAATTTTGTCGGATCCAATTTTGTCGGATCCAATTGACTTCTGACGTATGGAATGTAGATTATTATTAACAAAGCAGTACTGCGTTGGGTTTAGTTATTCGGCCGTTCATATACATTCTATGTCAACAGACTGTAAAACATCAATCAGAAGTGGACTGGATTCAACCAAATTGGATCGTATGAACAGATCTTAACATACAAAAAATTTCGTAGTTGGCTAATTTTACATCCCTCAAAAGTGGAAATGTATTGCGAGACTGCGTGAAAAATTGTGTAACAAGGCCTTTAATGGTGTGAACATTCGGCTTCGTGGCATCAAGTCGAGATGGCATTTTAGTCGGATTATAAGGGCGAGAGACAGGCTTAATCACAGATGATGGAATTGTCTTAGGAATGAGGCTGGAAATATTAATTATCTTGTAAATCAAGAGTGAGGTCTACAAAGTTCAACGTCTGGCAATTTACTTTTGCTCTGATTTGAGATTGATAATTATCAAACAATCTATATAGTAAGCCCTCCCTTGCCTCATCTGTAAAGCGACACGGAATGCCTACAAAATCAATCCGTCGTAACGATGAATATCAGTATTATATAGAGATCCGCATTATTTTCATCGTATTTCATGGCTATGGCTATTTCACGTGTACATAGTTGCCCACTGACATTTGTCACACTTAATGTAGAGTCGCTTTACTGCGTAATCCACGTACATTCTTTTCCCATAGGCGTACGCCCAAAAATTTCGAGAATCAAGACATTTGGACAAAGTTCAGCCGAAAATCCGGACAAACTGAAAAAGAGTTACATGGCTAAAATTTTTAAAATCAAAATTTGTAATATATATCACATATGCGTATTCTATTTGGCCATTTTTGTTGCACTTTCTTCTAACACATCCGGCGCTTTGTCAAGTTTATTGTTACAAATCTGGTAAAAGTTAAAATTCGGGCACATTGTATAATTATTCCGCCGTTCAATTACATATAGTCATGAAGTCACATGTATTCGTGTTTAACAAAGCCTGCCTGGTTCTTATATGTCGCCAACTGTCGGCGACGTATTGTTGGTGGCCGGTGACGAGGCAATTTATTTAAAATAACAAAGTACTTTATTCTCCAGTGATCACCGAAACTAGCCATTCGCTGACCTATGTATGAGAACCAGGATTGCGGTAACATCTTTCTGGGAACTATGACTATGACTGGCCTTGTCCTTTAAAATCTTGTTATTGCAAGGATAGAATATAAAAAAATTTTCAATCGGATTGGTTTACACCGTTTTTTTAGACTTACTCATCATGCAAATGTGTATAACAACTGCATGCCTAAAAATAGACAAAAAATTCTTTACTCTTTGACCTAAACAAAGGCCATGCAATTTCTCATGCAAAAGAGTTTTGAAATTCGATTTCGAGTACGAAATATTTACTTCTCAGAAAATAAAGCATTCCCGTAATTTTACTTTTATGTTGCCATATATGTTTATAATGTGTTTATACTATTTAATGTGTTTATACTATTTAATATAATATTAAATGTTTTTATGTCATCTAAAAAGTCAGTAAACTCTTTGTACCTGAAGATAATCTTTGTACAACATCGCTTCAAATATGGTCAAACTTCATTACTTCAACTTTCTAAAATAGACATAAACATTTCTCGACGTTTCGACCTTGGCATTTGTCAGTAGAGTTCAGTATAAACAAACTCTCCTGGCGAAGGCCCTCAGGTCGAAACGTCGAGAAATATTTTTTGTCTATTTTAGGCAGTTGTTATACCACATTTGAAGCGAAGTTGTTTGAAGACTCTGACACTCTGTCACGCTGTTCCCTGATTATATTTGAACGTATCTAATCTTTGTAATTTTATCAAAATACTCTGTGGTTCCCGCAACTTTAGTCTGTACTTCTATTCTTCTAATGATAATAGATAATGTTTTGATAGACGCGTATACACTATTTTACGTGGTTTGACTTTGTTATGTAATCTGAAAGGTTCGATTCATAAAATCTTTGTACCCATGCAAAGGTACTCTTTGTCATTTTTATCAAAATCCGCTCCTGTAACTTTATTCTAATGATGTAATAGTTGTTTATAATTATAAAATGTTACGTGCTTTGTTATGTGCACTGAAAGCTAGGTTATGTGTAGTTTAGTAAAATCTTTGTTCCTGAAGATATTCTTTGTCCTGTTGATCAAAATACTCTCTGCCTGTGATTCTCCGTAACTTTACTTCTATAATGTCGTATTGTACGTCTATAACGCGTCTTGTCATGACATTTGACGGTTAGTTAATTCTTTGTACCGTTAATCGTTATTTATATCAATTCTTTTTAAACAATGTTCAAAGTTCAAACGGAAGAAATGCGAACGGGATTCGAGATCCTCCTACATGAATAAACATATGCCACAAGCTCAAGTATTAAAATTACTGGTTTTTGGGGGGGGTTCTTAAATATTGGACATTACTTACTAACAACCAACAACCAATAAAATCTTTGTACTTAGCAAAAATCTTTGTACAGTGGTCCCCCGCTAACTCGAACTCCTCGCTAACTCGAATTAAATTCAATTCCCCTTGAATTTGACAGTGTTTTTTATAGTAATTTAATCCGCTTAACTCGAACTCGCTTAACTGGAATTCCTCGCTAATTCGAAAAAAAATTGTTTTCCCTTGGTCAAATATATCCGGTCAACTCGAACTTTGGTTTCGAATCATAGATCAGCTTTAAAATGTGAGAAGATAGCATTTTGACAACTATCAAAATAACAACAAGTTAATCAGTGTATAATTGTATATAAAGGCTTATAAATTTTAAAAGATTTTATGTAGTGCCACGGTCGTTATTGATCAAACTTTTTTAGTTCCTTTTGTATTCTTTCGATCTTTTTAATTTTAAAACGTCGTCCACTCTCGGTGACCATTCATATTGGTAGGCATGATATCTCTTGAAGAATGATTCGATTGGATTTTATACCTTATTGTATTACTTATAATAAACGTAATCTGACACCAACTCGGATTAACTCGAACCCCTAGTAACTCGAACAATTTTTCTTTCCCCTTGGGAGTTTGAGTTAGCGAGGAACTATTGTGCTTAGTAATTTTGATAGCAAAATCATTGTACTTGTGGAAACGTCAAGAAACTTTTTTTCGTTTTCAGGCAGTTTATGCTACATTTGATGTGAATGAGATACAATACTATGCGATATTCAAAGTCAATGTCAAGCTGTCCCAGCCTTAGTTATATTAGAATTTTACTTGCCAAGAGCAAGGAAGTAGCTGAAGTATGCTCCTCTATATCAAGTTTCAAAAGTCAAAGAGTGGAAAATCATGATTGGGTTATTTTTTTGATAGTTTTGGATTAAATCTTTGGATTTTTTATCTTCATTCTATACAACACTCCTAATTTAGAAGATGATACTTTTGAACATGAACTTAACAATGATCCCCTCTTTATCCATAGTGATTCAAATCATTACGGTACTCAATCCAATTCAAGACAAATTTAATGATGGTATTAAATACCCTCTGCCTCTGGTGAACATCACCTGCAGAAAGAGATATTGCCCCACAACACAATAATTATCAAGAACACCTGAAATTAACACCAGTTAGCAACAGAAATAAACTTTTCAATTATGAGCACATGACTGCACACCAACCAAATTGGTGATTGGTTGTTTGAAGGTTGACCGTTAGTGATGCATTAATTATCATGGTTGAGTGCTGTTTATTGCTAGAATAGTCTATTGCAATAAAATGAAAGGCTTAATTGTTCTATGTGTCTCTTTCTAGCGTATGTTATTGTGTGAATTATGTTCACATTTGTAAAAGGTTGGCAAGGAAAAGAAATCTACCCGGTTAAATTAACTTAATTGCATACACCAGAGGAAGAAAATTGCCCATATAGCTGAGGCTTCATTGGGAAGTTTAAATTGGAATGAGGTAGCTCTTCTGTCTACCAATCTGACAATTAATATAATGTCATCATCTGTACCAAATTATATTTACTGCATGTCTAGTTTGTGCTGCATGTGGATTGAATTTCACTATTCTGGAGAAGGCTCCAAGTATCAGGTAAAAGCCGAAGAGAAACAAAATATGCATGATCATTTCGTAGCTCGGTAGCTGACGTTTTGCCCAACTTTGTTTATTTTTATACAGACCAGTATATGCTATAATACTAATAATTTCATATCATCAAATACTAATATTATTCATACCTTTGCCTTTCTTTTTAGTTCCAGTTGTTTCAGACACTTCAGGGAACGGTAATTCATCATTTTGAACATTTGATACATTACTAACATTAGTCCCTGCCTGCTTGTTAGGCAATCTTTTATCCTGATAGTCTAAATCTTCGTTCTTATGCTTGACAAAATGCTTGAATGAAAACGGATTTTCATCATTTTTATCATCACACATATTACAACATAATAGAACGAGAGAATAGACAAAAACCCATAGAAAATATTCAGAGAAACTATAATTCTGTGTTCATAATTGCTGCAAAATCGTTCCTATTTTGGTTAGCCTGCATGACAGGCTGCAATGCTCACTGATCTCAAAGACAACTGGGGCCGGTTATTTAAAAACCGGTCAGACTAACCCATGGCCAGCGGAAGTTGACGAATTTGTTTTTGTCACTGGTTTTTGTCAACATGCGCATGTAGGCACAATCTACTCCGTCTGAAAAAAAGTGGAAATTACTCAGAACAAATAAAAGTGAAACAGATGCGTCATCGTGGCCTATGATGACGCATAATAGCGAAGTTGTTCCTTGACAGATGTTGGCTGAATAATCTATTTCCCTTACGAACTGAACTCAACCCATGCTCGTTTTGGCTTGGTTTGATAAAATATACGTAATCATAGCTCCGGTTATGCTTTTATTGCGTTTGCCTTTCTTTAGTCTAGCCTTTGTTCCGTTTTAGCCGCAATTTTGCCTTTACGATTTAAAGAATTCTAGAAAATAAGATCTTACACTTACTAGAAGATCAACTTTATTATAAAAGTTGATTAATGTTTAAAATACTTAAGGCGAGTTAGACCAAAGAAAAGTGAAGCCAGCCTGCCAAATTTTCTCAGCCATGCGTATAACTTATCTGACCAGTTTTTTTAGCTGTTGGTTAAATATGTCAAGTTTTTATGTTTCAATCCCTTTGTACTAAATTTGGCTTTATGGTAATAATAATGGATTTTTGCGATTTTTTTTTTCAATTCTTAAATTTGGCAGATGATCACATGCCGCGTTCTGGGAAGCATTAGTCGGTCACAATAGTCGGTCATTGTTTCAAACAATTGTTTGAACAGCGTTTAACATTCAAAAATGGGCTATCGGCCCCAGGAGCACGGTTGTTCGAGTTTTGCTGCATAGGCTGATAACAGTTTGCATGTGTTGCACAATGTGTTGCACTAGATCGAAAAGCTTTCGCCATTCAGGTTGTTTTGTTATTGAAAAGAAGCGAATATTTTATATTTATGAATATTTAATGTTGTGTGTGTTTTTTTTATACACGCGGCCTGTTATAGTTTTCAATATAAAAGTTAGCAAAAACTCGCAATGCAAATAAGGTTATGCAACTTATGCGAACAAGTGTTATTAAAAGTCACAAAAGTACCAGACCAGCCACTACACGAGCTTTTTAAAACTTTGATTATTTCGATCATTCGTTCATATTGTACATTCGACTATTGTCCCGGACAACTGAACTGCATAAAATAGCTGTTTACAATTTTTTGTTTAAAAATCAAAATATAAGAGACCTAGACGTGTAAACTGTAACGTATAAGACTAACTGATTTGAATAACTGCTTCCTGTTGAAAATTGTTGACTCGCTATTAAATTATATTGTCAGCCGCGGGAAGGCATATTCGAAACGAAGGAAACAACACAAATTCAAATGCTGCTCGTACTTTTAAAGCATCTCAATGATTCACAACAAAAAAGTTTAAAGTTTTAACATGTAGATGCACGAATAATATGAGGATGTAATTAGTTGGAAAAAATGTCAAACGTAAGCAATCAATATCTCATTAATCTACACACCCAGGTTGTGGCTAGCAGGTTGTGTCTAGATAAGATTATTTTCCGAATTGGCATCGCGTAGGTCTACAGAAAAAGCCGAAATAGCCTCCTTTTTGTGGGCTAAATGCACTATCTTTGAACTCTACAACCTTTGATATTGGCAATATTGATCAGTGTCGCTCTATCACGCGTAAAGTCAGCAAATGTGACGCACAATGGACACTTAAAGTGCTAAAAATTCCACGGAGATAATGACACAAAATGCGTCATCGCATATTTGTCAGGTCATTGACGTCATAGTCTCATCCGGTAACTACCTAAAAGGCTTAAAAGTCTAGTAGAGAAGCCTTGTGAAGTTTTTACCTGAATGACATGTTAGAACCAAGTTGTCGGCGATCACGACTGAATCTGTTATTGTATGGCTATTTTCAAAATACAGTATTTCTTCAAGGTTTGAATTTGAGTAAGAATTATCAACTGAATATATACTTTGGTGGCTGACGAACAAAATATAGACTAATATAGTCTCGTATACAAAAGGCAAGTGCAAGTTGTTGTCAATTATTTCATCGGAAGCAGGACAATGAATACACTTTATCCGAGCTTCGCTTTGATATTCGGTTTACTTTCCATCGTAACGAATGGCTTATCTTGCTTGGTGTTTTACCGGAATCTAGCACTAACATTTGGCAGTCCGATTATATATTATTTTGTCACGCTAACTTCAATGTATTTCGTGAAAGGCATTGTGACAGTGTGCTGGTCCGTCTCGGCTTTGTTTAAATCAGGCGATGATCAATTATTCTTCAAGATTGGGCGATATGCGTACTGGACTACGGCGCTATCCCTATTCCTGACACTGCTGGCAATGGCCATCGAAAGATACCTCAGTACATGGCTCCCACAAACGTCTCCAGTGGCTTCGCGCGAGAAAAAAGGTTTACACGTACTTCTGCCTTACCATTGTGGTCTTTCGCTAATTTGTGGGCTGCTGGTCGCTCTCGAGAACACGGGCTACTACGTTGAATTCTTCATATGCGCGGTGGCCGAAATCGTGTATGCTCTAACCGTATTTTTCTATATTCGCCTATGGCTGAATCAACGCTCACAGGATAACGAAAACACACGTCGGGAAGCGACGAGTCAAATTACAACTGGCACAGAATGTGGAAGTCAGTTCGATGGTCATAAAAGACTGAACATTATCGTACTTTGTTACATTATTGCAACTCTGATAACTGTGTTACCCTTCTTCGTTGCGCTCCAGGCCAAGTTGGTGTATGTTCTTTTTTATGGGGTCACGGTCGGTAATACCCACCTCGAAAAGTTTCTGGAGATTTATCCAATGTTTACGTGCATAAACTATGGCTTGACTCCGATATTATATTTCATCATTTTACCACAATACAAGAAATGCCTGCTGATGCTCATAACGTGCCGTGATTCAGGTCAAATTGCCCTTAACGGCAGTACGCATGACTCGGAAGAAACTACATCCTTTGCTGAATTGGTTTAGAATATGCTGGAGTAAAGACCGTAGGTGGCCCATTGAAAATGGCTCTTCTGGGGTGAGCGCTGCTTTCTACGCAAGTCGTGTAGACAAAACATTGCATGAATGCATGTAAACTAAAGAGGGATTTCACCCGATTTCCCCTCTCGGCTGAAAGTACATTTTACATGCATCTCGCTATTTTCTTTATTGCCTTATGAGTTTGAATAATGAGTAAAAATAGTTTGTTGTGAGGGCTGGTTTTTATTAAGTCATAATTTTCGGGTCATTTTCACCGATGTGTAATAGTCTGGATGTAAATTTGTCTTTATTTTCTGCTTTTATATCAGTCATTACACTGGTCATTATTGATTGCACGCGCGCAGAACTGTTCTAATACATCAACCACCACCTTGACATGTTCAGGCAAACGTGACTAAATGAAAAACAGCCTTGAGATTATTTTCGAGAGGTCTATTTTAAACAAACGCTTATGGAATGATATGTGACATTCTGGACATATGGCAATATGCATATGACGTCAAAACGTGCTGATATTGTGAAAAACATTATTCTCGATTACTGAATTCTAGAAATATGGACGCTAATTGCAGTCTCAATACCAAGGATTAAGATCGTTAAAGATTAAAAATATATATACTTATTTATTTGTAAAGGTCATATATATAGAGAAAGAGTATTGCAGTGTAGTAGGGGTTAATTGTAGAGTTGAAAAATAAAGTCAACAACATTTTTATTTTACGGTTAGTAGTGATTAGTGAAATAAATCTTCTGTCATTGGAATAAGCCAAAGCCGGGCATGCATGTAAGCATGTGTAGTGAATAAATTATAAACTATTCCAGCAGTACTTGTTGATCATACGAGCGAGTGAGGAGATACGGATATTAAAGTTTTTTATCCATCTTGTTTTGCCAACAAATGCCACGTAGTGACATGACAAGCTACTGAAATGAATACAAAGTTTCGATCCTTGAAGTAAAGCCAAATTCGGTATAAAGTTTCCCTCCTACACGCACAGGCGTTGGAATCGCGTGGGGCCCATTAATTATCCTTCAGAGATAAGGATATTCGGACAAAAAACTCCGTCAGATTCGGGCAAAACAGAATAACGAATTTTTCTGATGTTGCGAAAAAAAAATCGTCGTCAATATTGTCGCAAAATTGCTGATGTTTTCGTTGCATGTTCGGGCATGTCTATTTCGCGCCCTCACGGGAGTTGGGTCTGAACGCCTACTGGCCACACGCGTGTTTTAAATGTATTTATTATTAAATAATAAAGGAAGTTAATGTTATACGGGTCTTCGTATCGTAGTGTCGCGGGTCCTAGGACGCTTGTCCGGTCGGCTACTTGCCCCCTCCGGTGAGTACAAATATGAGCCCAGTTTGCTTGATCGAGTTGTTAGTTGCTTGCGTGACCCATCCCGCCCCTTTCCCTAACGACTTCACGCGATGTTGTGAACTCTACGGGAGAAGCGTCTTATTAATCTCGCTGGGGTTTGTTTTTTTTTTGTTAGTTTGTTTTGCAGGATTAAGCACAGTTCTTTTCACACCCGTTTTGGTCGTGGAATGGGTGTTTGGGGTAAAGGTAATTTCATTAATGATCGCCACATTTACAGGTATTATTTTTTTTGTTTTGTGTGTGTGTACTTTGATGTTCGTATCGTTTATTCCACGGTTTCACTTCAGTGACTCACGTGTGACAGTTGATCACGGGATGGAGGAGGTACCGTTAAAATAGCATGGTTCGTTGAGTTATTATCTGCGCCGAAAACAGCAAACTCAAAAGAAACACCGTTTCACCCCTAGCCCGACCGTTTCGCTCGGATACCGTCTCCATCCCTACCGATCGGCAGCGGGCAAAAATATAGTGTAAGAGCTGGTGTGAGCCTTAGGATCCGTTAGAACGTTAATACCAGCTGAAACATTACTTTGGGTCTGTGGCGATGGGTTACTATAATATTTTTAGGTTTATTGGGTCAAGGGGCATGTTGTATGCGTTTTCAAGTTCTGACCTGACCATCCTTCACACCCATCCCAGTGATCCCACAGAGTTACTAAGCGAAATCAATCGATTCCTGTTTGACTAATATGAAGGGGAAATGGGAGTTTCCAATTCGATATTGAGTTATTATCTGGCCATCTTTTGGCCTAATGAGCCGAACCACTCCACTGATATGTATACTAAGACTGGACAACGCCTCTTAAATTCAATTCAGAAGCCGGAATATTTTAAATGAAGTCGGATTAATTAATAAATGTGTGAAATTCAGTTCTTATAAGCTTAATCTCTTGGCTTTTAGTTAGTTAGCCGTCAGGGTTAGCCATAAAAAAAAAATATTTTGTGATGTACAATTCACAATATTTCATTATGTTAATTAAATCTTTATACCAGGGACACTGTCACACTAGGCCATGCCATGACGCCAAAACGATTAAGGGACAACGTCTGTATTGACACACATACTAATGAGTGGTTTAGTTTAATTTGTATAATTTGTTGCTTCATCTCATCTTTCAGTTTCTCTCTTTGCTAGATTACTTTAGAGTATCAGAAACCATGATTGCGCTATTTTTAAACACAATCCATTAAATTAAAAGGCCATTGTTGCCCCCCCCCTGCATGCACTAGTTGTAAAAAGCAAGAGGGATAGCTGCCCCTGACCCCCTCCGGCCTCCACACTCCACCGTTCCAACCAGTTTCTCGCAAAAATTTGGTATTTAGGAACCATGCCAGATTTTAAGCAATCGTTAGTCCCAATTAGTAATTGTGAATTCAAAGATGCGGGAGTGTGGATGGCATGATTTCCCGAATTTTGGGGAACACTTACCTTATCTTGGCGATGCAAAATTGTCAAGGCGATTAGTCCGCAAACAATTAATAGCGAAGCTACCCCAAGCTAAGTCGTGAAATTGTCAAAAAAGTGATTGGGTCGGTCAGTAAAACTAAAAAATGTGATCAAAATGGAGATCAGAAGTAATAGATATCGGCAATTTCAGAAGCGTCGAAAGCAGTTAGGAGCAGCAAAGTTATGAAAAAGCGCACCTTGACAACCACACGAGAGGAACTATAACCTTGTACTATAACTTGCAGATGCACAGAAGAACGCTTAAATTCAATTAAATGCGGAAAACAAGCATCGTAATGTAAGTGTAGTTTAGCTAAAAAGATCAAATGTTGAGTGTATGGTGCTATTTTTAGTGGTAAAGGGAACAGGACAGCCCCCGCTCGCCCCCGTGGTTCCGGCGCCCCTGGGGCAAATCGCGCTTGTCGTCATGCGAATGTCATGAAACGATCCGATCAATCATAGGAGATACTAGACTACCAGTCACGCCAGAATTACTACGGGATCCAATCAGCTCTGTTTTTACAATATTTAAAGCTTATTTGTTTCAAATAATCTACCTATAACCGCTGTAAAGGCAATTCAAATCGGGCGGCAATTTTAGCTAAAGACTTGCGTCATTTACAGTCCTATCGTAAAAATAATGACCTTATAGAAATTAACTTAAATTATTAAGTCATTAACCACGATCACCCTATATTTGATGTTTTATTTCTAACCTCATACAAAATTCTTTTGAAATATTAAATTGTCCAAATAATTCAGCATGCTGTAAAATTACACGCACGAAGCCTGTCACTTTTACTCACATTTGTATTCTTTATTTATTTTTCTCCACATTTAGGTTGTGCACAGCAGTAGCTCCAAACCACCATTGAGGCAAAATTTTTTTGTAAGAATACAGTTGTCTTAATTTCTAAAAAATAGTAACGCACTTTTAAGGTAACACACTTTTATTACAGTTTGTCTCGATACTTTTTTTTGGTAGGTCAAGTGATGCAAAATATTATATTTCAATTATATGGAAATAGATCAATATTATTAAATATTTTTAAAAATATATATTTATTTTAATGTTATGAGAAATATAACCTATAGGGCTATAACGCAGTAAATCGCATCGGCTCTACTCCGTTGTGATCAGGCATCTGTCATAGCTTACTAATAATACCACTTATAGTATGCCGCCTCGTACCCAGGCGCTTTAATAGTAAAAATAATGTTGCATTCAGTTATTGTATAGAGGTCAGCTGAAAAAAACGCGAGCGCGCGAGGGTGCTTGGGGTGGTTTTGCCAAATTTAGTATGCGCGTGCTGATCGGTCGAGAAGTGTGTTTCCATTTAACAATTAGAGGTGATTACAAGCTATACCCACTGAGCGGCAGGCAAGGCTAGGCGGGGCAACTCTCTATAACTGGCTAACCGGACGAGCCCGTCTTGCTTGGATGAAAATTGTCATGTAATTGCTTTCGTCCGGCGAATTTTAACCAGACTTGGATCATTTACACTAAATTATATTTTTGAAAATTGTGTTAAAAAGTAAAATCACCTATGGCAGCTCTGGGCCACCATAAATCGCGGGCTTCAGGAACGATATTGGAGTGTTAGGATACTAACCAAGCGCATGTTCATGGTTATCGCGAAAGACAATCTGACTAGAAATTACAACAAAGAAAATGTTTGTTTAAAAGACTACATGCTTTATTTTTCCATAATAGCTTATTTGCACAAAGAAAATATGCCCCAAAGCCAAAGGATCTATCGTAAAAAGTGATTGGATTCAAAACCAAAAAATATCAAAATGGAGATCGGGAGTAATAGAAATCAGCAAATTCAGAGGCGTCGAAAGCAGTTCAGCCTTAGGGCAGCGGAGACAGCTAGGGTTGTGAAAAAGGACACATTTACTTTAAGGGCCTGTTTATATGATCCCGCCTAGCCGGGACGGGACAGTTTCCGAGACCCCGCTTGTAATACAAGCACTAATTAGTGTTTATATGACCACTTTTTTATCCCGCCTAGGCGGGATCCCGCTTAGACGGGACGAGAAATTGCCATATAAACACTCCATCCCGCTTGGCCGATTAACATACATTAGAAGCATGTGTATATATTGGTATATTCGTTTTCTACAATAAAACATGCCGTCGAAGGAACCTGCACTAAAAAATGGACTCCATATAAACACGCCATCCCGCCTAGGCGAGTTTCCCGGCTAAGCGGGATGAAAACATCCCGTCCCGGCTAGACGGGATCATATAAACAGGCCCTAACTTAGCAACGACAAGTAGAGGACCTTAACTTACAAAAAAAATATTACCAGCAGACAATTTGATAAGACACAAGAAACAACATACTCCGAAAAATGACATATTGTAAAGCCTTTATATTTGCCTTTATTTCCTCGACAGAAAAAATCTCGGGCTTCAGAAACGAGATTGTAGTGTCAGTATAATCAGACTAACCAATACAATGTTCAAAGGATCTATCGTAAGAGGTTAAGAAAGGATTATTAGATACAGAAAATATCATAAATATAAAAACATAAATCTAAAGATATCGTAATCGCTGATAGAATACAACACACATACGTTATCATACGCATACGTCATTATACGGATCTAGCAAATCACAACTAACAACTAAACCATTTGTCCAAAAAATGAAAAATTAAAAGAATTTCTTTGGATGATTTCATAATTAACCTTAGTTTTGTTATAACAAACCGTTATAATATACTATTTTAGTTGTATTAGAGTATGGCCAGGCGGCAAAGCTGTTGACCCAATCCTTATATACGGATGGCTTTTGACCAACAATTTGTGTCTTTTTGTCATCGTTACAAAAAACAGTCACTACAAAAAACTAATTGATTAAAGCGATTTATACTATTGTCATTGAAATTTTTTTTCTCTTTCGAACCTATGCTTGTTGCCTGTTGTGGTTTTTATGAGAATACTCTATATCAACATCTCGGCCGACATTCTAAACATTAGAAACACGATAACAACCGTGCCTCTTCTGCTCAAAGCACCATTGACAAACGAATTGTTCACAAACCGTACATCTAAAATATGGAGTGCTATGACACAACTGACAAGGATCAAAAGAAGATACTTTCCTCTCGGTGTCTGGCTCGTCGGAGGCTCTGGGATCACCGTAAAAACGTTGTCCTGATTTCTCAATTCCAGTCTGCTCTCCAACTTTCTCTTCTCCGTGTTTTATGCGACTGGCTAACAAGTCCAAAACCCGTTCCGTCCCTTGAATTTTGTGATCCACATCTGTAGATAATGGATGTTTGGAGGTCACAGAGCGACGAATATTTTCATAAATGTGACTGCTATCTCTTTGCCCAATTCCTCCTCGAGAGACTACTTGTTCCCCGCAGTTCGAATTTAACGCATTTCTTAACATTTGTTCGCGGTTACCAGGCATGCTTGGCCAGGATCGCCATTCGTTCCTCTTCAAATGGTCAGATTCATTTAATACATTAGTTGGTGATGATACATCATGATCTTCACAACCATACAGTTCATGGTCGGGAATGTTTAGCTGGCGCTTGACAGACGTACTTAGCCTCGAAGCCTGTGTACTATCCCCCGAACAGTTAGATCCATTTGTTAAATTTGTTGGCGATACGGCAGGATTTCCATCGCCATAAAGTTGATCATCGGATAAATTTGCAGTGGTTATGACGAATAATCGCCACTCGCACGGTTGTTACGCTTAGCATCATGTAAACGTTGAAGTTTCACCTGGTCGCTTTTACCGAACCCACCTTTTTGACAGTTTGGTGGATATTTAATAAGAACGCCCATAACCTGGCCATTTTCGTCAAACGCATAGTTTCGTCAATAACAGTGACTGGCCTCATGTGTTCGTACAGCGTTTTATACGAATGGTCCTCATCTTTCGTCGCTATCTGGCGTATCAGCCATTCCTGTATGTCATTTAGATTACCTGTTGTGTTACTCCAACCCTCGAAAATATCTTGCATTGAGTATTTAGAACACAGATCTACGTTACCCTTGAAAGTACATAACTGATTATGAGCAAGGTATAGTTCGAACGCAATCACTAGTAATCGTTCACCATCAGTTGTTCCTATCGTCAAAGTATGGTTCGGTGTTTTCTGGTAGCCGATGAGGTTGAAAATTTTGTAGACGGTATCCAGAGATAACCATTGTTCAAAATTGTATTTGAAAAATCCTGTGTATACCTAAAACAACAGAAAACTTGCCAGTCAGATCATTGATGAAACAGCTGTGAAAAAAACAACAATAACGAGGGATTGGCACGAATGCCAATCTCTGTTTTATCTGTTTATGTGACCGTTATCTTATCTTATTTCGGCCCAAATATATATATATATATATATATATATATATATATATATATATATATATATATATATATATATATCCCCAGACTGCGTCTAGACTCATACACGCCTGAAAATATTGAAACAACATTCCTAACGATCATGTTTGAAGTGCAACATAACACTGTTCAAGTCTGCTTTCATTAGCATGGAACAACTTGAGCTTCAGTTGCAGGTCTTTCTGATTTGACACCGCGGAAATTGGTATAAGACCTAACCGCAATTCTCAATACTTAGGTTTCAAACTTGGTGAGAAAAAAGATTTATAAATACTCAACAAAAAATATGTCTGGCACAAAAGATTTGAAGCTTGCACACGGTAAAAACGAATCGTCTGAATTAATAACCTTGTGTATACTTTAAGCCTCAAAACGAACATTTCACAGCTGTCAGATGTGTATGATGAGCTGTCAAAAAAGTTATTCAATAGTTTTCTTTTTGACAGCGCTACAGATATGCAAAATTGTGAACCAGTTATTAGATTTTCGGTTTGAAGCCTCATAAACACCAATTTCTGCGGGGTTTTTTCTGATTCAGTTTTTGGTCCATTATTCCAGGTCTTCATCAATGTGATTAACTTTGAGTGAAAATATTCGGCAGCTATTTGTTAATTATATAAACGGTCTTGCAAAAGGGGAACTAGTGGTGGTAACGTTTTAACGTGGTAACATTTTTGTGGGGCAATTTTAACATACTCACCAACCGGAATGATTGGAGCATGCGGAATGATTGGAGCATGATTGGAGCATGATTGGAGTATGCAGAATGATTGGAGCATGATTGGAGTATGCAGAATGATTGGAGCATGATTGGAGTATGCAGAATGATTGGAGCATGATTGGAGTATGCAGAATGATTGGAGCATGATTGGAGTATGCAGAATGATTGGAGCATGATTGGGGTATGCGGAATGATTGGAGCATGATTGGAGTATGCAGAATGATTGGAGCATGATTGGAGCATGCAGAATGATTGGAGCATGATTGAAGCATGATTGAAGCATGATTGGAGCATGATTGGAGCATGTGGAATGATTGGAGCATCATTGGAGTATGCGGAATGATTGGAGCATGATTGGAGCATGCGGAATAATTGGAGCATGACTGGAGCATGATTGGAGCATGCGGAATGATTGGAGCATGATTGGAGTATGCAGAATGATTGGAGCATGATTGGAGCATGATTGGAGTGTGCAGAATGATTGGAGCAGGATTGGAGCATGATTGGAGTATGCGAAATGATTGGAGCATGATTGGAGCATGATTTGAGTATGCAGAATGATTGGAGCATGATTGGAGCATGATTGGAGCATGCGGAATGATTGGAGCATGATTGGAGTATGCGGAATGATTGGAGCATGATTGAAGCATGATTGAAGCATGATTGGAGCATGATTGGAGCATGATTGGAGCATGTGGAATGATTGGAGCATGATTGAAGCATGATTGGAGCATGATTGGAGTATGCGGAATGATTGGAGCATGATCGAAGCATGATTGAAGCATGATTGGAGCATGTGGAATGATTGGAGCATGATTGAAGCATGATTGGAGTATGATTGGAGCATGCAGAATGATTGAAGCATGATTGAAGCATGATTAAAGCATGATTGAAGCATGATTGGAGTATGATTGGAGTATGCAGAATGATTGGAGCATGATTGAAGCATGATTGAAGCATGATTGGAGCATGATTGGAGCATGTGGAATGATTGAAGCATGATTGGAGTATGCGGAATGATTGGAGCATGATTGGAGTATGCAGAATGATTGGAGCATGATTGAAGCATGATTGAAGCATGATTGGAGCATGATTGGAGCATGTGGAATGATTGGAGCATGATTGGAGCATGCGGAATGATTGGAGCACAAGTGCTGGAGGTATAATGATGGTGAGTGAAATTTTGGCACGAGAGGGCAAAGCCGGCTCCGGTTTACATGGTAAAGGACTCACAACATCATTGTTTGCCGTTGTGGAACAATGGTTGCTTACTAATTTGATGGATTTGGTATGTTTATTCAGTTCTCAGACATTAAAAATCTTCACAGCCTATTACCTACAAACTTTGACCTGTTCTAATAGCAATACAGTATCCTGTTAAGGGATGCTTTCAGTTTTGCAGCACCTAGTGAAGTCACCTTGACTGTAAAATAATTGCAGCAGTTCTGAATAAAACTACTTTAAAAGTTTAATAGCATGCACTTGATTAATAGCATGCACTTCACACATACCTTGATTGTTTTCAATTCCTTATGCCAAGGTTTATCCAAGATATTCACAGCATACTTTTCAAAAAGTCCAAAAACTTTGGCGAGATGTCGAAACTCCACATCTTTCCTTCCTTCTGTTTTGTCAAGGAAGTCCCTCTGTGCCGCTGTTATGGGCAGCAATGTAAAACAATCTGATATTTTGTTTTTAGAAAGAAAATTTGAGCACCTTGTACTGAATAGCTCTTTTTCCGTGCCGGCATTCCGTTCCAAAATCAAATGTTTGTATTGTGCTTTTAGTTCTTCACGAGACAGACTCATATTGTGCTCCTCACTACAAAAACAAAAACAATTTAGAATCAAGTCTGTTTTGTGTACATGGTATGTAAGTGAGGCCTCTCTGGTCTAAACAATAAAAATGTACTTTTCTTTTCATACTGGTTTTGAATCCCCCAATTTTGTTCTAAATACATTACCATAAATGTATGTGGAAGTGAATACAAGAAACATTATGATAGATCATTAATAGCCTTTCACACAAGGTGAAAGAGAAAATTAAACATACTAAAGCAAGTCTTGCAGTTTCAGTTTAATCTAGTTTCAGACATCTTTTTCATATGCAGGATGCATTAACAACAATAGATGATGAATTTCATCTGATTGTTCCTTATTTCGCTATGAAAATTCTTACACAGGTCACTGATGTACTTAAAGTCAGAACTCTTTCTTTCCACCTTCCGTGCTACAGTAAAACATGTTTTTACACACTGGTGGAACACACAATCTAATGCTATGAAAAGATGTGCTAATGACAATATATATGTTGTAAACTTGATAATGGATAAGGAATAATAAGGAATAAGGAAATGGTTTCCGCTCTGTTGTATCATGTTGTTACATATTTCACACACTGTTATGCAGTCCCAAGCAATACAACATACCATAGTATACGTAAATTTTTAAACTGAAACATTTATGTCACATGAATGGAGTATGAACACCATATTTACAAAGGTTCCTTCCATAATTAACACATGTCAATTTCTCAAAGCCATGGGGATGTCAAGAGTCATTTATATAGTTTGCAAACCTTGTTTAGGGAGTCTGAATCTTTTTACTGTATATCACCAACCGATTGTCAATAAAATGTGAGGTAATGAAATAATGAATACAAGGCCAGAACTTCATAGCACCTTATAGGTGAAAATACTAATATCTGCTAGCACATGTTTGTTGAGATGAAATATGTTTACCCAGAAATATCATGTGGCTGAACAGATGTTTTGAAGCAAGTTCCCAGGTAGAATTTGCATAATATGTATTTGGCTTTATTTGTAACTAGAATACTGTGGATCAGTTTTGAAACCAATCCAAGGCCAAGTATTTATCGAATATGGCAATTAAATCCATAACAGTGCTCAAACAAATTATTTAAGACAGTTAATTGAGCCAAAGGGCATATGCTATTGCGAAATTCTTCTTCGTATATCGGTTTATATATTGTCTGATTTCCAAGAAAAATATGTACTTCCACTTTCTTTTCAGTTAAGTAAAAATAGTATACTCTTTGTCGGATATTTGAAAATATTCTACTATTATATATTCTACCATTATAATATGTTTAAGCGTGTTGCATTGTTTTTATAAGTGTGCTGCAAATTACACGAAATGCACTCAAATAATACTTCCGGGGAGAACTACAATTTAGAATTTAGCAATTCTCGGAGGTTTATATGAACATATATTTCAACGAGGATCCTTATAAACTTGATTGAAAATACGTACCACAATACGTGAGTGAGGGGATAAAATATGTTAACCCAAAAACGATGAGACAGCTAAATTTATGTTGTGAGGTTTCTAATATGGACGACAAGCGCCAAGCTGGTACAAATAAATGTATAACGACATAATAATACACGTAGTCGGCTAGTCGTCACCGCTTTAGTATTCGCAAGAACGTTTCGTTTAAACACGGTTAAGACCAAAGAGTCATAGTGTGAAAGTTTTAGCTTTTGGTAGCTTCAAATTTACCGACAGGCGTGAAATATTATACGCATTATACGTTTACAACTTTCACAATCACAAGGAAGCCTGTTCGTGATTGCGAATATAGGGAAAAAATAGCCATAATTTCAACTTACCGAATTAAACATGTTCTGTGAAAGATTTCGATGTGTTGTCCACAAAGACTTTAATGAAATAAGATATCGGGGAAATATACTTAAAGGTTAAAGTGAAGTATCATCATGAATTCGCAGTATTTTGACTACATTTTAATTTTAGGTATTCGTAATTTCGTATTCATTTAAAGTTTTAAACAATGCTGGCGGCGTCGCGGTGCATTGTGGATAAACGGATAAACGATAGCCTCCTCTTCCCCCGCAGACATCACATTTTAATTTGGCATGTATGAAGCGACCCAAGTTTCAAGTTGTTGTGGTTCCGTTTGATTAAACTGGTGACAAAGCCAAACACTATGGTTCAGTGCCTTTTTTCAACTATACATTTAAAACATTTAAATTGCGGGAATAGCTTCTTAACTCCCCCCCCCCGTACCCTAGTAACAGCCTTACGTTCTCTTTAAGATCCCTTTTTAGTGTAACTACTCAAGCTATGGAATATCATGTTTCTAAATCATAGAAGAAAATGAGGAAATGCGAGCGTGTTAAAAAATCTCCGTGCGTCAAAATCACATTCTTTCAGCTCAGGAAAATACGTAAGTCAAACCTTTTGAAAACAAGCTTTGCTTTTGTGTAGCCCCTTTCGGACTTTAGTTAGGAAATTATGGCCCAAATTCGCCCAACAGGTTTGGGAATACAATACACTGGCACAATCAATATAAAGCGAAGATGGTTTAACTTAGTGTAAGTTCAACTTACGATACAACAACGTAACAACGCTTTGTTCAAAAAGTTTCACGAGACGACTGACGAATTCCTAGCTAAATTATGATGCTATGATTAACTCACCGAATATCGCTTTTACCTCTTCCTTTTATTTCGTCGCTGCACTTGAGAACATTCTATATTTACTGTCAATTTACGTTTGTCAAATTTTTAACCTGTGGCCATTTTCTCCCCCTCACTTTCCCAGGTCTGACGATCCCACATTCCCACTGACTGACAGAAGTCTAGACATCTAGATGTTTGACTATACAGTAATTCTGTCTGCCTTTGCTATACCAACGGGGACGATAAAAAAAACGGACACTAAGTCACTAACAGTTTTTCAAAAAACAGTTTATTGCAAAACTCTATATTCAATCTAAAAATCTTTGGCATCCATGCTATACATTAAGGTAAGTAGAGCTGATCATGTGATGATCTCCACTCATATATAAATTTGCCGTCCGCTTTACTAGTTTTCATACTGATATCCGTACAGTTAATTCAGTGCTTAAGACCGTAACGTGAACTATGTTCTTTTAACAATAGCAATTTTGAAAAATCTAAAGTACTCTGCGCTTATTAATCCAGGTAATCACGTGCTCATATTTCAACCAATCAATATTTTAATCGATCGTGCATCTTATTGTTACAACTTGTCCCAGTCCTTGCCCATCCTTTCAGATCACCTGGAATATACTATATCTATATATATACTATATAATGTCAATTTGGTACGTACGGTAAATATAAATTGTTCATTACTTTTGAGGAACTCTATCCTTCCATTTGAATGCAATTCTACTGTAAATTAATTCGTGTTTTCCTTTGCTGCTTGCGAATGTCATCTTGGAGTCCTCTGAAGCCTCCCAGCATCTCACCATAAATTTCCCATCTGGAGAAATGGAAACAACACATATACGATAACGTGGATCTGCCATTACTTTCTCCAGGGCTAAGGCGTAAGCTTTTTCACGACTGAGATCAATGGTCTTTTTATTAGCAAAGCTGCTGTTGATTAACTGAGCACTGTTGTCTGGAAGGAAACCATAGCCTATTTCATCGGGATCCTGAAATAAATAAAAGAAGAAAAAGTAAATTAATGCAATACATAAATCAATAGTATACAATAACTAAAAATATTATAATACAATAAAGTAAATAACAGTCAATAAGCGGTGTACAATATTACAGCGGCGTAGGAACCGGGGGATGGGACCAGGGGGCACGTGCCTCCAAAAATTTTCTAAGCGACCAAAAGTGCCCTTTTGTTATGAAAATTGCCTTTTGGGAGAAGCTAATGCAGCTGTAAATGCTATTTCAAAATCGAAGGTGTCCTTGTTTGTTTCCTACGTATGCCCACTTACACCTGCCCAAATCGTTTTGTAGAGCATAAATATGCACCACACTAGTGGTGTACTTGGAGCTTTGGCAATCAAGCCGTCCCTGTACATATTTTTAGCTGCGCTTTTTATTCACCAAAAGTACCCCTGGAAGCTGGTGCCCCCCAACTCTGGATGCTTCCTACGCCCCGGTAAAATCATTCATTTTATCCGTCAAAGATAAAAAAAATTTTGATTATGATACTTATTTATTACTTGCTTATTTGTTTTGACAATGACTTAAAACTTTTGACAGTAGAATCGAAATCTATACAAAAAAATGCCCAGGAAAAATTCCTTCGCTAAACAACAATTAATACGAACCTTTTTCAAATATTTCTCTGTTAGAGATTCGACATCTTTCCGGACAATCTTCGTCAACTGCTTACCAAGTCGTTCGCTTTCTTTTCGCCATCTTTCCTCCCTTTCCTCCCATGCATTTTGTACAGCGGTAGCTGCTTCTTGGAACTCAGATCCCAGATCCTTTATCAGTTCCCAGACCGGAATGTATGCCTTGCAACTACCGCGGTCGATTAAAGCCCACGTAGAATTATTGTGAAGTAGTTTGGTAAACGTTGCTGGTTCCGTTGTAGCTGGACCCATCGCTTGTGAAGAAAAGGTGTACGAGATTTTCTCATCTGTTGTTTTTTCAGCATCTTTCTTTCCCTCACCACTGCTATTGCTCGCGCTTGCCTCGATACCAACTGCTCCACCGATCAACCCAAATGATAATCGACCTTGTATCTGCTGTGCTGCTTTTTCTGTGAGGTCAAGGTGCTCATCTTATCAGTACTGTGTGCCTCAACAATCCGAAAAAGAATTCCACCAAGGGTGTGAAGACCCGATGGCAAATGACTTCCATAACGATTAAGAAAGCTCTTGGTGATTTCTTAACTGAGCAATTTCTTCTTCGGATTTTCTTGTCTTTCGGTTTCATGAATTTCGCTCGCCCTTCTTTTTCTTCTTCAGTTTCAGATTTTTCGTCATGGATAGCGTTGGCCAACATGATTACGTGTTTTCTGGCGCTTGGAGATAAAGTGTATTCTTCCTGATCAATCTTGAAAGTCTTCGTCGCCGTCCAAATGTACTGCACAACCGAGGCATGGCTTGTCGTTTTCTTTCCCAATTTTGCATTGGTTACCTCGTGACTACTTCCGTGGCTTCCAATAACTTCACCAACAAACGTCCCGTAAAATCCTCCGACCCCAAATCCAATATTTGTGCTGGAGGACTTCACTGTTTGAACATAATTCGCAGCGGAAGCGCTCTTGGAAAATTTAAGGTAGCAAATTTGGTGCGAATTGTTAGGGCTTGAAAGACTCACTTTCGAAGGCATGGATATCAGCGCTTTTTCGGCGGGAAAAGGAGCTCGATACTTCGAAAAGCAAATCCCACACAATGCACGGCCGCCACTTGCCTTTTGCACAACTTCATGATCACTTTTATACGGTTCGTCCGGTTTGATAGTGTTGCTGAATATATTTACTATCCCGTGTAACTCTTTCAGCAATTCGTCCGGAGTTTTGCCGGTTTCATTGCTATTCCAATCAGATGGGAGTTGAAGAAGTTTTGAAATTTCACCAATTTTTTCGTTAACTGCCTTTTTCGCGGCTTCAGTGTCGCCTTTCGCCATCTTCTTTGCTTCGATTATGAGACCTTTGGCTTCGTCCAATTTTTCCCAATCGACGGCCTTATTATTCCCGTCTGATTCATTAATTGCTTGTCGCTGTTCATGCGTTGATTTTTCAACAACTTCCGAATTGGCCATACCTATAATTTGAATAACGTCGTCCATATCGCGAGGACTTGCCCCGGAACAAACAGTTTGCAACTGAGTTATGGACATTCGAGCAAGTGTTCTTCTAGATGGGGCCTTTTCTAGTAACTTCTTCACCCATTCTTGCTGGACGTTTACTCCCACGAGAAGCAAGCCACCGAGAACTTCGAGTTTCGGACCCAACCTTCTTCTAACGGAATCAAGTCCATCTTGCTCGATAACTGTATTTGGCGTTTTGAACAAGTATTCGGCAAGTTCGTTTTTCGTGGTGAGATAATTCAAAACCAGGGAAAGACTTTCCATAACGAGACCATCTTTTTCCACCATTTGGCTCAGCTCCTGACTTAATCCTTTAGAGGAAGACGCTTTGAGTTCCGTCAACAATTTTTCCTTTCTGCCAATGTTCCTGATAGTGGAAATCTTTTGATGTATTTCTCGAATTTTCCCCTCAGAAGAGGTTGGCTCTAAAGGAAGCTCATTAATTTCTTGTTCAAGGGCATCGTTTTTAGCATCATCGACAACATCAGAATTTGGTTTCTTGTGAGACATTGCGTTCACCAAACGTGTCTGAAAGGAGGAATCTCGATACAGATTACTAAATCGGTTACTCGGTATGCTGTAAAATAAAATAACTGAATAAACAAATCGACTCACATCCATGGCATACCTTGGTGTTCTTATATTTATTTCTTAATTTCATTCATTTTTGGCCTCATATTGAAAATAGGAAAACTGAGAAAAGAACTGCTCCTAATTTACAAACTCTCTATTTTTACATTTTTATCACGCATAATCTATAACATAAAGCATTGAATAACAGATGAATGCGTACAGAGCACAGTTTTTTATGTAGTATTAACAAATAACAAGTTGACTGTTTAACAAAATGTTAACTAAGTACTTCTCGTCTTCACTTTCATACCCAACTAATGGACAAGTAACCCAACCCAAAGACTATAAAACGTGACAATTAAGTTCGATGATAGCTTGTGTAAAACGTCGGCAAATTGACTTTTTTATCAAATTAGTAGGCAGATTTGTTTAGCAATAACCTTACTACATATTTATATTGTTTTCCAAACCGAATAGTTCACTATAATCAGCTATGTATCTTATGAAATTAATATTTCACTAATAATATGACAGTAGGGGAGGGTGGTTTACTAATGCCATGTATAAGGTCAGTGTTTCTCTAACCAAATATGTGTGAAATTTTCTATAATAATGATAGTTTTTCCGTGAAAAACTATATCATTATTATAGAAGTATTTCAACTGATTTAGCTATGAACAACGCTAAAGGTAAAACATTTACACACCTTACACCTACATGTATATCTCACTCGTTGTTGGTAAATTCTATACACGCACTAACTAGTATGCATGCTGATTTTCATATTCACACATTCATTAAAAATCTACGAACATTTCTTACCTGGCTTAATGCAGGAGGCTGGAAGCGTTCCTAACCTTCGGCTTTATCGGCGTTGTGTCTTCTTCTTCTTCGGGCTCAGTCAATTTAATGACAGACTCGCCTCGCCGCCCAGCTTATTATAAATGCAATATCCACACAAAGCACTTTATCAGAACAACGCCCACAATTAGAGGTAGAAAATCAGCCTAAAGGCTGCTTTCCACCTACGCGTTTTTTATACGCACGTACACGTACGAAAAATTTTAAATGCTTTTAAATTTTTATTATTTAACATCTAGGTCAATTAATGCATACTAAAATGCGCAGAAAACTAAGTTCCTTCGATTTATCACTTAGTTTTTTCAAAGGTAACATGTATAAGGATTTAGACTTTTACGTGCGTGTACGTGCGTATGAAAAACGCGTAAGTGGAAATCCACCCTAAAAACCAGACTTAATCAGAGTGTGACAGTGACATGTTACAGATATTCACGCGGGACAGGACGGGTATCAAAACAACAAATCGTCTTTTAGTAACCATGGACTTTTAACGGGTTCAATAACAACTAAAATTACTATAAATGCCATATTCATATATAATGCATATATAGTTCAGATCTTCGGTCGTTTATTAGGAAGAAATTAAACCGTTACACCTACACTACACATTAAACCTACGCGCTATTACACCTACATAATAGCTTTTATAATTATCATCTTCTTAATGACGCAAAAGAGGTTCAGAGCAAAGGAAGTTTAAATCTATATACATATTATGTATATAAATCTATGTTATGTATATATTTTCTCAATGTTCTGAGAAAAAGCCAGCCAATTAAAAACAGTTTGAAACAAATTAAGGCCGGTGTAGTTGAACATAATGCATGCAGCAAAGAATGAAGATTAACCATATATATATATATATACACCCATTTGCAAAAACGTTGGCCGCAGATAGATAGATAGATAGATACTCGAAATCTAATTAGAATTGCATATGTTGTGTAATATGATTGAAATCCCATGCAAATCTAGTCATATGCATTTCTAATTAGACTTCGAGTATCTATCTATCTATCTATCTGCGGCCAACGTTTTTGCAAATGGGTGTATATAATATATATATATATATATATATATAATATAATATATATAATATAATATATATAATAATCTTGGATTTGTGCGTAGTAAACCAGAGTGCTCAATACAAGTAAATAGTAGAGCAAAAACACAAACAAATCAACAAAATATAATCATAAAATTGTATTTCATCGCTACACTGTGTTTCACGTACTAGTTTTAGTACGATCCTCAGGCGATAACTATTTACATTTATATAATATATATATATATAAATATACATATACATATATATATATATATATATATATATTAATATATATATATATATAAAGATGTAGATTTAACTTCCTTTGCTCTGAGCCTCTTTTGCGTCATTAAGAAGATGATAATTATATAAGCTATTATGTAGGTGTAATAGCGCAAAATATTTAAAAACAAGAAAACATTCTCCGTGTTTCTATACAGTTATAGAAACACGCGTGGGAGTTTGGGAGAACGAGAAAGAATCAGTGGAAGTTCTCCCAAACTCCCACAAGTGTTTCTATAACTGTATAGAAACACAGGAAAAATATGTTTCTATTTCTTATAAATAACTCAATAAAAAGATTTTGTACAAATTATATAATTCGATTGAATTACAAACTCATTACATCGCTTCGCTTGTCAAGTTGGGCGGGAAAATTCCCGTGTTTCTATACAGTTATAGAAACACGCTCCCGACCAATCAGCACGCGCGTACTATAAATGTTATATTATAATAATATATTATATATAATATATTATATAATAATTATATACATATATATATATATATATATATACACAAAGATGAAAGCACAAGTTACTTCATCGAAATTTATTTATCATCAGGCGAATATTAACAAAGCACAGCGTAGTCGAATCTATACATAAGATGCGTGGTGTAAAGGTTCAAATCATAATAAGTGCCAAAAGCGCTAATATTTGCATAATAATAAGATTTGCTAAGATTTGATGAGTGTAGCAAGCTTCGTACTTGCCATACGAAACAAGCTGGTTGCGAAATAATTTCGATGTAGTAACTTGTGTTTTCATTTTTGTTTTATGTCGCTCTGCCTAATACGCATTGAGCGACTCTATCCATAAGATTTTGTACGCAATATTTTCTGTCATAACGATTATTATTATTATCATTATATTATTATTATCTTTTATTAAAGGTTCTTTTACCATCAAACTTAGTTTGATCATAGTTATGTTTGATCCTGCACCTCAAACCTCCTTTAACTTCATTCATGTCAATTGCATGATAGCTATATAGCAAACCTTTATTGAATATTGATCGATTCTCGGAAATTTCTATAGTCATGCCATAAGATGTGTATCAAAATTATTGTGGTCGATTGAGAATTTTGATATTTTCTTTTAACACTATAAACAGATTTTCATATTGTATACGTAAATTGGCAAAGTATTACGGCTGTTTTCCATTGGCACTGTTGCGTTCTTTTGCACCTACGTACACGCTGGTAAAAGCCTAAAACTTTCAAAGTTGACACACCAGATCATCATCAGAATTCAACCCTATGCGTCATTTGAATTCTATCGTTAATTTCATATGTATACTTTAAGTTATGCAAAAAACGCGGCAGTGAAAAACAGCCCTTACACGCCTATAAAAACGCTCAGGTTGATGCAAGTTGATATGAACAGGATGGAGCAATGTTGTGCTGCCCACATTGTTCAGAGTTGTTATCAACATTGAACAATATTGTTGAAACTGAATCGGGCGTGACAATATTGTTCAATATTGATAACAACTCTGAACAATGTGGGCAGCACAACATTGCTCCATCCTGTTTATTATCAACTTACATCAACCTGAGCGTTTTCACGCGTGTAGTATGCCTATGACGTCAAAGAGTCTAGAAAGGAAATTATGCGGCTATTATAAGCCTAAAGGTATGTAAGTACATATATATATAGTTGCTTGCTAAATTCTTCCGTTTAACTGATATCGTGTTGAAACGAATTGCATAAACATACATGCAGTTTGGAATCAGTTTTGTGACTGGTAAGTACTTTATCTTAGCATTTATATAACGAGAACTTACTTCATTACCGTTCTTACCGTTCGTGCACCGTATATTAATCTACGACGCTGGCGTGAAGCAATATACTGTCTGGCTTTCAAGCATCTCACAACAGGAATAAAAATTATAGACTCCATTAAACAAAGTCAGAGCCGTTTGTAGCTAAAACAATTAAACAAATATAAAAATGCGACAGGTTATCAAAATCAATGTGACGCAATTGTTTTTAATATATTGCACTTCGACAAAAGGTTTATTACTAAATTCTTGCATCAAAAATTTGTTTAGATAAACACACACTTGCAAGTTCTTTTGGATTAATAGTAGTTACTAGAATTACAAATTGTCTATGAAATGCTGCCAATGAATATACGTAGTGCCTTTATAATAATTCCCCCCAGTACTAGTCATCTTTTGGGTATAGTCTTCAGGATAGTAATGGCAATATTGCGTATAAAAAAACTTGATCTTGTTTATATTATTATGTTAAACATACACGGCAATATTACGTCGTGTGTTTTTTCGTGAGAATCATTTTCCAGAGCAGGCATTAAAATAAGGATTTTTCACAAGGACACATTTCAGAGGAAATTATCGCTTGGAAAATAAATATGTGCATGAGACGCAGGTTTGAGTACTGTCGTTATACATGCATGCCTGGTCAGTTTTATTTAAGAGCAAAGCTTGATTCTCAATCAGGAGGGACGCGCGACCAAAAATTTATACGTTTCCAGGGATCGACTTGTGCTTGTCCAGTATGTGATTAAACATTTTTTTAAACTTTCAGCTTAAATAATTTGCGATGGGGAACAGTTGTTTGCCTCAATCTAGGTTTCGTTGTTGGATAGCAGGATACACAGCCTCTGAGCAGGTTGGCCCCCCTAAAGATATTAAGAACTTCAATGACAAAGATATACGCGAGGCATATAAGGAGGCGAACAAATTCGTTGATGATCACCCGGAAAACGGCTTTTGTACTCTTGGTCCTGACGGTTACTTGAAGTGCTGGGAGTTGGGGAAAGGCCGCAAAGCGAAGTTCAAAGCGATATCTGAAAACGTTTTATTGTGCTTTTACAACGAAATACTCAGCTTAGACGGTAAAACGAAAGATGAAATTAAGAAGAGGGGCCAGGGCAATTTGGCTTATTTTTACTACTAAATAATATCATACATCTTAAATTTTTCATTATATCCGCAAGGTGTATATAAAGGTTTTTTAGTTTATTTAGAAGTTAACATATTGCTATATAATTTCAATGCCTGATAAATACGGGCTGAGCACACGGGGGCGCAAACGTACACATTCGAATCAAATCTCATGTAGTATAGCAAATTATTTTAATATGTTTACCTTCATTGAACATTCAAAAAAATGAAATAATACTGCTCATTAATTAGCCTTTCTCACGATGAGGAACATGCCGCCATTTTTGGGGTACTTTTTTTCAAAACCGTGAGACCTCGTAAGGGCGACTGTCTTTAATTTTAGGCTAAATTTATTCTTCAAATGGTCTGTTAATTCTAAACAATTGCTTTTCATGTTAAATCATAATTTTTAAACCTATTTCAGAAAATTGAAAGTACCCCCAAAACGTCATCGTGAGAAAGGCTAATTTCACACGCAATAGGCTATTGATAGCCTGCACTTCTCTTGTATATTATCTATATATTTATTTAAAGCACGTTTAGAGGAACTATTTACATACCCCATGAATGAACGAAAAGTAAATGAAAAAAGGTTGAATATGCACATTTAAAAGAGCGCTTATGAGCGACTATAGCAGACTGCAAGCAACTGTTGACATTCAGCTGTGGAAAATATCGTCTCAAAGGCATGGTCTGGGACAGCTGCGCTGCATATACTAACTTGACTGAAAAACTTTAAAATTACTAAATAGGGCAGCTTGATAAATAATTTCATAACCATAAGAGGTACGATCCGACGATGTAATTAAAGACCTCATGCATAATGACGTATCAAGCCGTGCAGAGAATTCTGGTTTTACTAGTCACGGCGGTCAAATTACTTCAAAATTTCCCGCCGTGCCTACTAAGACCAGAATTCCCTGCAGGTATCACGGCTTGTTACGTCACTATGCATAAGGTCTATTGGCGGTCTTTTGGGTGATCCCCTACAGAAATGATTGCGATTTATCGTGTTTTTTTAGAAAACTGAAGATATTTACATAGCAGCGGCAAGGGGGGCGAAGCAAATATGCAATTCATTTTAAAATTGCATTCCGATATCTCAAGTAAAAGTATCGAAATTACTACGATACACGACGATACGAAGTTCATCAAACGATGTTTTGCAAACATTTTGCGCCGCTGCAGTGCCCTTTCACCAAAATCTGCCCTCCCACCCCTCTGTCGTTGCATCGTTCTGGGGTCCATGTGACAAGCTAAAAACAATACTTGGCGGAAGTCTCTAACGTTTCAATTTAAAAATAACCATAGACACGAATTGCGAAGTTACAATACAAACTATTTCATGAAAACTATTACTCTGCTCCTAGCCTGTATTACACGTAAATCATCGACCTGTGTTCTTGAACTATACTGTAGATCTGGGCCTGGGGCCAGTTATTCAAAGGCAAAGCCAGGTTAGCACTAACCCTGGGTTCAGTTTTAATCCAGTGTTTTAGTTTATGAATTATGTGCTTCTGAGCCACTGTTTGCCAGTTTTAAACTTTAGAAATTATGACTTAATTCTAACGGTCCAGAACCGGCTTTTGAACAATCGGCCCCTGGTGATGTAAATGTGCGTAATATTTGGAAGACGAAACTCGCGCCTTGTGTTTTCTAGTGTAGCTAAAAATAATCGCAGCGGTCTATAGTGACAGTAATATAACATCTCTAGTATTTGCACCTACCAATTTTCCTAAGTCGTTCAATTTCAAATTCTCCATGATGTATTTGGTTGGTTTTGGATCGGATATTCAAGGAGGCCATCGTGGACTGGCTCCATATAAATTCGGGTCGTTCATTCTCAATGCTTCCAGCTTTTTCCTCAATCTCGTGTTTGAGTGAAGGAGTACGTCGTCGCTTCCACCAGAAAGAGTGGAGAACGCCTGTTTTGTGAGTCAAATGAGTGTATGAGTTGTGAGTCAATGAGTTATGAGTCTGTATGAACTTTATTTGCATTTGTCTGGTTAGAAGTATTCTTCAATAATAATCCAGTATTAATACAATAGTACTTCAAGGGTTCATATGTTCAAGGTAGGACAATGCAGTCACTGCAGTAAGTCCGTCCGAACTTGTATATCAGTTAATAAATTGAACGTTAGTGAAGACCTGCTTATCCCATGCATCACTTTTTATTTTGATCTCCGAATTTCATAATGCCATAAATGCCCTCCTAAATAACTACTTAATAAGTACCATATAGAACATGAACGCGGCCGTGTTGTATCAGTAGATACAAACCCGAGCCGAAGGCGAGTGTTTTTATCTCTGATACAACACGGACGCGAATGTTGTATAGTACTTATCAAACGAATAGAAATATCTAACCTTGTTTAAGAGTTATTTTGGCGATAATGTAAAATGTAGCCGAGAAATTCGAAGGTAAATTTTAGGCAAATCAGGCGAAATCTTTATCCGCAGTTACAAAACTGTGGTTACGAAAATGCAGCAAAATTTTTTGACTCATAACTCATTGACTCATTTCAACATTAATCTCGAAAGAGTGAAACTTCAGAAAATTGTTGTGTTTGTCACAACGAGGTTTGCCTTCAGCAGAATCCGGTGCATTAGCCATGGCCCATGCTGTTTTAGCCTGTTTCTCAAACGCTATCGACAAAACGTGCTCCATAGCAACTATACTAAAGATAACTAATACGACGCCGAGGAAAGGTTTTTTAAATGCAAACACCCCTCGGCATCTGCTATTTTATTAACTCATGAAAATTTATGTCAATGCTGTTATAGAATTTATAACAATTGCCTTGATACGTTTTCATGCAATAAATCGGTCCATGCATGAAAGCTCAAAATTTGCCGTTTAACTTCAAACTTATAAGACTTATCTTTCTCGTGTTCTTTCAGAATATCTCAGGCGAGATTTGTCAAACAAAAACAAATGAACCCCTTCTATTTTCTTAAATACTTTACTTAAACCTTTTTCTACCTTATGACTATGTTTGGCTTGATTTGGCTTCGCACTGAGTTACCTATCGCAATCTTGTATCGATTCTGTCGTCATATTTAACGGAGGAGACGGGTGTTACGGTATTACTGCCTTCGAACATGTTGCCAGTGGTGGATTTAGCTAGGTAATATAAGTTTCACAGGAAATTTGACGCACACCCCCCAAAAAAATTGTCTTCTTCTAAAAAACATAGTTTGCATGATTACTATTTTAGAGCTAGAAGCCCGTAAAGTTTATAAATTCCACTAATCTACTAAAAGTGATCCGACAAAAAGTGCAATATGCTTGAATACTGAATTCTTGGTTCTTCGTTCAACCAACTTCCAAATTTGCCAAAGTAACGTTAACATCGCGGTGTATCTTGCGAAAAAGCCATGGGGAGAGTTGAATTTGCCCTTGTAAATCGGCCATTTCGAGATTCGAATATCTAATGTGGCGTCAATTTGCTAACTGAGAAGGTACTGGAAGGTACAGAAGCGCGCATTCTATGACTATATCGATTATTTCTGCTTTTATCTCAACATAATTTGAGAAAAAAAAAACAGTGCACGTAATTTCTTGGGTCAAAATTGAAATTGTATGATACTGATGATACTTAGCTAAGTACCTCAAAACAAAACCAAGTCATTTTAATAATAATAACAGTATACACGCGCGATCGCTACGAGAACGAAAACATTTCTGGACTCCTATGGTTACACAATAATGTACACGTAACCTACCAATTACGTGAATCACATTTTCCTGACGAAGGCCATTGAGTCGAAACTTCGAGAAGTGTTTTTTAAAGGCAGTTGTTATGCTACATTTGACGGACTGAAGCCGATCATCACGAGTAAATCGAATTTAACGTGTTTAATGATACTTTTTAAATCTGATGTAATTCATGTAAAATTAAATCTAATGTAATTAATCATGTAAAATCAATTAAAGGATTCGGGTGCAAAAAACTTCAATTTCTGATGGAGTGAATGGGCAGCTGCCCGCCAAGAGAGCTCGGGTTTCTGGGGCTCCAGGTTCATATCCTGGGGGAGGTTGATATGTGCCACCAAGACTACTGTATGAACCCTGGGTTGTGTTGGCGTTAGGGCAGATTACCAGATCATCACCACGACCACCAAAGACTGGTCCAAACTTATATTCACAGTAGATTGCTTTTCCATTTCGACCGTCTTTCATCAGGCACTTGAAGGGGCTCATATTCGCCTTATTTTTTAAGGAAAACAGAAATGACGACTTGGAACGTTTATACTCATACTTTTTAAAATCTAAAAAAACAGATATTTACATTTTAGGAAATCTTAGAAATATCAGAAATATTAGAAATATCAGAAATTCTTTGTAATCGAAATAATATTAATAATAACATTTAAATAATAACATTTTGAGAAAATAGAGAAATAGAGTCTATAAGTAAGAAAGAATTACAAAAATCCAGTCTTGATCCACAAGTTGTGTTTCAATTCAACTTGTCCACACTTGTCTTAAGAATCGGAGATCTATAGTAGTTCCGAAAGGATCTTGCGCACCAGTGATCTCAGACAAAGGGAATGCCACATTCTTACGAAAAGTGTGAACCAGGCTTTAAAGCCAGTTTTCCACTAGGAGGAATTTTTCGATCGAAAGAAATTTTTTCGCTCGATTTTCCTTTCAATTGTGACCGGTGCACGTGAAGGGAATTCGCTACGGTCGAATTTTCACAACTGAAAAGAAAATCGGGCGAAAATTTTCGTTCGATCGAAAAATTCCGCCTAGTGGAAAACTGGTTAAAGCCTCAGTGACCCGATTTTCTTTTTCCGTTAATCCGTTACGGTCGAATTCCCACAATTGAAAAGAATATCAGACGAAAAATTTCGTTCGGTCAAAAACCTAGTGGAAAACTGCCATTAGGTGTATTAATGCATATTCGCCTTCGACACGGGTAGTGTCGCAGCTCCTCGCAAGAATGATTTTCATTGGCTGAACTTTACAATACATTTCTGTTTCAACCAATAGCATAGCTTCGTTAGAAAGCATAGAAAAGCAATATCCAATTAGACGAAAGCTTCCGAGCCCTGCCTAATCCATTGACTCACGTTGAGCATGCACATTGCAGAATCATGGCAAGAATTCATAAGATAGTGCAAATTATACCTGATGTTACTTTCCAACTTTGATCAGTAAAACCACCAAAGACGTTGGTTTCACACTTCACCAAGATCACTGTAGGTCCAACATCGTCACATTTTTCATGAAAATCTTTTCCTTCCCAACCGTCACGTGAAGCTCGATAACAAAGATGCCAACCAAACTTCTTATCTTCCATCCACTTTACAAGTTGCTTCGCTTGTTCAATTTTACCCTCCAAGATGATTGATTTTTCACATACGATTTCAACAGGTTCAACTGAAATCATACAGATAGTTTGACCCAAGGTGGTCCACTTTATTGAAAATTACTACTTATCTTGTTTAAAAAGTTTAAAGAGACACAATCTTAAAGAGACAGAATCTCTCTAATCGATTCAAATTTTTTCTGTAAGAATATAAAAAGAACGCGAGAGTTTAACGAAAAGTTTTGTTAATTAGGTTTATACCCAGAGTAAACAAAAGTGATCGATCGGCTAATTCTATTCTTTCATTGTTCTACGAATTGAACTATAATTTATGAATATATTCAAAATCTTTATTAGGGCCATTTATACCAGCGAAAATAAACCGCGGCCTAAAAAAGTCTCGAACAGTGCGTTTATACGGGATATTGTTAAAATTATATTATATAATTGGTCGCAAACACTCGTATAAACGACTCATATTCGCTATCGCAAGTCCTTGCCGCCGAGACAGTTTTTGCATTGCAAATTGAAAGGAACGGCAGGAAGGTTGATGCTGGACAGTGGTGTGACACCGAAGTTCAATGTAAGATTTGCTCGTGAAGCCATTTATACGAGAACGTCGTGCGACTCAAATTAGGTGCGGCTTATTTTGGACGAGCTCTGAAGCCTCGGCTAATTTGGGTTGTGGCCTGTTTTAGGGGCGAGCAAATGGAGCGTTTCTGCGACTGTTCGCGACTTATTTAGCCTTTTTTATGTCACGGCTTATTTCTACTCGTATAAATGGCTACATTGTTGCTTTTGGATCGTATATATACAACTCATTTTTACTCAGATTACCTTTCTTAGCAGTATAGGAAGGATAACTGCGGGCTGTAAAACGAAACTCTTCTATATCTAAAAATAATCGCAACAGTGCAATCATAATGATATAATATTTGCAATTATAATATTTATTACAACTCTAATTAATATATACACAATACACCTACCAATTTTTCCTAAGTGGTTTAACTTCAAATTCTCCATGATGTCTTTGGTCGGTTTTGGATAATATTCAAGCAGGCCATCGTGGATTGGCTCCATACATTCTGGTCGTTCATTCTTAATGCTCCCAGCTTTTTCCTCAATTTCGTGTTTGAGAGAAAGGAGTACCTCGTCGCTTCCGCTGGAGAGAATATTGCTGGTAAAATCCAACGAGCTTTTTGCCTTTTGGAAATAAGCTTTCACGTTAGCTTGTTGTTTCAACAGGAGCTCGTTGGTTACTCTGTATTTCATCTCAACTTCGTCAAGCAAGGATGTCGTTTCTTTCTCGAGTTTCTTGGTAAACGCATTCAGAATATTCTGTTGTTGCTGCTTGATGGCGTCTCTTGCTTTTGTTGCGTTGTTCTTCAGGGTCACCATTGCCTCTTCAATCTTACGATTACTCTCGGCTGCATCGTTTTTTTGCTTGTCAAATATACCGGAAGATGCGTTTAACGCTTCTTTGTGCTGTACAACAACGTCTGTCAAAGGGAACCACGCATGTTCAGGTCGAGTGTGATTAAGATCCATGCAGTATCGACAAACAAGGACTTTGCATGTTTCACAGTAAAACTTCAGAACTTTGTCGTGTTTCTCACAACGAGGTTTGCCTTTCGCCTTCGCTCGGTTTTCTGGTTTAGATAGTTCTTCCATCGTCAAAAGGACATGATCCTCAAAGTCTGGCCGGTTGTTGTGAGCTTGTAGACATTTCTGACACAGATATTTTTCACACGACACGCATCTGATGGCTGCAGGAGCGTTCGCTTTACACGACTGGCATTTTACATGATCGACTTGTTGCTGTATGCTGAGCAATTCCAACAGGTTGTTAATAAAGTGGTTTGCTGGCATTTTCTCGCCAATATTTTCCCCTTCTTTGACTGAAAACTCCGTGCGGCATAATGGACATTCAAAGATTTCTGGTACTTTCTCTTTAGCTTCAACTGCCTTCTCGCGCTGAGCGGCAACATAATTCTCCAAGCAGTGTTTACAAAATGAATGATAGCATGACAATGTCCGTGGTTGAGTTAATGTCTCCATACAAACAGAACACTGTAACAAAGCTTCCATTTGCGTCACAGGAGCAGGATCTGGTGCAGTAGCCATACTGCCTTAGATTATTGACGAACACTTTCGTTTCCTCACCAGACAAACCGTGTTTATAAATTATCATGAAGTTATTTGCTCATTGCCTCATACGAGTAATAAAATACGACGCCTGTTTAACTAAAGAATGTTTTTGTAATGCAATCACCCCTTAATATTTGCTATTTTATTGGCTAATCGAAAAAATTTCATATCCTGTTCCATTTCAATTCCAAGGATTTAATTCCAGTTCCAAGGAAGTACTTCCTGTCTTCTGAATAAAACCATAGTTATGTTTAGTGAAATATAAAAATTATTAAAAAGAATATTTGTAATATCTTTATTATATGAACTACAATGATTCTCAAAGGGTGGTCAGTTTTCTAACCAATCACTTGAGATACTGCAGGGTGTTGTTGGTGCAGCAGCCAAAATCACAGTATAGGATAGCGCCGCGGCTACACGTAAAGTAACCTACTCTGTTAAATTTACTTAATAACATACACCTAGGTTACCTAAAGGCAGTAGTGCTGCCTATTTAACAATTAGTCGCCGAAGGCGAGGTGATTACAAGCCTATATTCACTGAGCCGAAGGCGAAGTGAATATAGGCTTGTAATCACCGAGCCTGAGGCGACTAATTGTTTTAGTATAATTTCAGTATTGAAAAAGTTTTATTTATAAATACAACTGATACACGTGTTTATTTTATGAATATAATTTTGATTTTGAGTATTTTCAGCCATGTTTTTTTGGGGAAAAGCAATAGTTACTGCTCAGACTGCTCTGAGCAGTAACTATTGCCTCAGAGTTACTGCTGAAGGAGCCAATCAGAATGCTCAAAGGCCATTTTTCAATACTGAAATTATACTAAACTCTTATAGAAATAGCATGCGCAAAATGCTTGCTTGTTAAAAATTCATACCATGGTTACGCAAATTATAGTCAAATGTTATACGACACTTCAAATTACAATAGATCAAAGGTCAAATTCCAAATGCGCGAGGTATTTGTGAAACTAAAACCCTGAGGCTTTAGCCCCTAAAATAAAACAATCAAAGAACTAACTTAAAAGTTAAATACTTATACATGCTTTAGTTACGCCACACAGGTTTACCCCAATGATAAAAGTAAAGGAAAATATGTTTCAAACCTTTTAAAAAAATCGAAATGACAAAGCTATAAAACAAGTGACAGTCAAATGTTATACGACCACAAAATCACAATAGATTAAAGTTCAAATTCCAAACGCGCAAGTATTTGTAAAAGACCAAAAGCACAAGACTCCAATTGCCAAGTAACGGTATGGTTCACCACGTCGCTTTTGGTGTCCGTTTATACAACAGTGATGCGTCATGCGAGCACAATCTCACGGCTAACTCAGTGTCTGCCTTCCAAAAACACTTTGAATTTGAAACACTGACCGTATAAAGCATGGAGTCGTTTTATAGTATACCGACCGCATTGCATTGTGGTAGGAGATCTTTTACCACAATGCAGTGCGCTATTTCGTAAATTTGCTTCCCCTACTACACAAATTAGGGACTGCTGCCTTGCTCGGTCGCTCAGGCGACCTCGCTGCGGCAGCAACAAGAGAAGAAAATCGCCGTCAAAAGTCGCCCGTGTAGCCAGGGCTTTATTAAATAACCGGCAACAACCAAAAATTATGTGACAAAACGCCAAGAATTTTACGAACATGGAGAGTTGCCAGCTGATCTATGTAAAAACCTGTAATGTTCCTATATTTATTTTATTTAAAGCGCCTGGGAACGAGGCTGAAGAGTTGCACAAAATTGCTGCCGCGCAACTGTTATAATACGTACAGTCAAAGAGGAGATATGGACAGATATGGACAAAGTCGACCACAGAGGAAAAATATGTATAGAGATTAGAGAGACCAGTTTTTTCCCTGGTTGTTCCACTCAGTGGTTGTTCCTTTGAATTCGCTGTCCCTCTGCTTACGTGACTCCACGCAGTCCACGAAAGTCCCACGCATTGCTCCATTTCATGTGGAAACCAGTGAGCTTCACATATGGCAACAAATGAACAACCCTCCACATATATCTGGAGTAAGAACTTTGGGGTGGAAAAACATGCTTGACCCCTCATAAAAAGACCCCAATTACTCGTGAGAGCCCCTGCCATATGAATGGTGTTATAGTGTTTTTCCTGCGGTTACAGGACAGCCGTATTAGTTCGTCTACAATTATAGACCAAAGTTGGTTGGCACGTTTAATAATGGAGTTAGAAATAGGACTAAGATGCTCTGTTTAATTTTAGCTACTATAAACGTCAATGTGAATATTACCTCGTTAGTAGGCTTTACTAATCCAACAAAATGCGTTTTATTATTGTCTTGTGTCGTCGTCTTGTAGACATCTTAGTTGATGTTGGCATTTCATTATTATTACTATGTTACTGGAACCGTATCATGCAGGATATTCAATATACTTCCAATGTATGTTCTCTCATGATAAAAGTATTCAGTATTTAGTGGCCTAAACTGAACAATACCTAACAAACCTTCGCATGCCTCTCAGTATCTACGGTCTACCTATCTAAAATACTGCTTTACAAGTCAGAGACTAGAGGGCTATTTATCTGATCTCGGGTATCGGGGACATCTTACCCCCAGAGACAACTTTACCAAGCTAGCCCTTTATATCATAAAATTGCAAACAAATAGCAAGCAATAGTGTCTTCTTAAACAATATTCTATTCGCTATTGCGCATGCCCCGGTAGGAAAAGTTAACCCTGAAGGCCGAGACAGTGTTAGGCTACATGGTTCTACAAAGTTTTTCCTACCACTAGGGTTACTCTTTTTCGTAAACAGCGTGTCACATGCCCACGTTGACCCAACCAGCCGAGACGAGTTTAAAACTTCCTAATATAAACCCTTGCCGGCCTTGCGTTTCAGCTGCTACAACTGATTATGAACACGAATATTATTTACCTCTGTCATGGTCAGAGGTGGATCCAGCAGTAGTGCACAAATTTGCATTACAAAACCAAGTGGTCATTTTTAGCAGTTTTCTTGTGTCATGCAAATTAGTGCACTAGTGCTTGATCCACCACTGGTCATGGTTACTCTGTGGGTAGGGTGTCTCTGGTTAACCGAGATCATATAAACAGCGCCTATATAAAGCCCTGATTCCACTACTCATGCCCTAGTTCGGGGCCTATACATAATTCATATTAGAGCCTGGAAACTCGTCTGATGTGAATTCGGTCACAGATAAGTTTCTCGTCCTAAATTTCCAGTCTAAAGTCTAAACACACGGGTTGAAGGATCACTGATTCGCACGTATTAAGTAGACTAAAAACCACCAAGATTGGAAAATGTGGAATTTCACAAAATGAAAGTACTTATCGGGATGTCAATATTTAATAGTAGTGCATATGAAAGCAGCAATCCTGACTACAAGGAGCTCTCTGCCAGCAGGCTGAAAACTGTAAGAGGTAAACATTGCGAAGATATGACCCTTCTTCAATACACCCCTACTGTTTTGCTCAATGTTCACTTTAAACGAGCAAAAAAGAGCCCCTGCAGGAATTGCGCGGTCTTTCATCCAATTATATTCTTTAATTAAGTCAATTAATTAATTAAATCAATTAATATCATACATCTTAAATTTTTCATTATATCCACAAGGTGTATTAAATAAGAATACCTTTAGAAGTTAACATATTGCTATATAATTTCAATGCCCGATTAATACGGGCTGAGCCCACGGGGGCGCAAACATACACATTCGAATCAAATCTCATGTAGTATAGCAAATTATTTTAATATGTTTACCTTCATTGAACATTTAAAAAATGAATTAATACTGCTCATTAATTCGCCTTTCTCACGATGACGAATATGCCGCCATTTTTGGGGTACTTTTTTTCAAAACCGTGAGACCTCGTAAAGGCCACAGTCTTTAATTTTAGGCTAAATTTATTCTTCAAATGGTCTGTTGATAACATAACATAACATAATTTTTAAACCCATTTCAGAAAATTGAAAGTACCCCAACTGAATGTCATCATGAAAAAGGCTAATTTCACACGCTATAGGCTATTGATAGCCTACACTTCCCTTGTATATTATCTATATATTTATTTAAAGCACGTTTACAGGAACTATTTACATACCCCATGAAAGAACGAATAGTAAATGAAAAAAGGTTGAATATACACATTATGAGAACGCTTATGAGCGACTATAGCAGACTGCAAGCAACTGTTGACATCCATCTGCTGAAAATATCGTCTCAAATGTTATAAAAGGAGTAGCAATGGGCCCAATGGTGGGACGAATAAGGCAATATGTTCCAAAATCAACATTAATGAAAATATGTGCATAGGTACTTCACTGATCTCACTTTCTGATTATCGCAACATAAGGTCTATTGGCGGTCTTTTGGGTGGTCCACTACAGAAATGATTGCGATTTGGAAAACTGAAGATATTTACATAGCAGAGGCAAGGGGGGGGGAGCAAATATGCAATTCATTTTAAAATTGCACTCCGATATCTTAAGTAAAAGTACCGAAATTACCACGATACACGACGATACGAAGTTCATAAAACGATGTTTTGCAAACATTTTGCGCCGCTGCAGTGCCCTTTCACCAAAATCTACCCCCACCCCCTGCCGTCGCATCGTTCCGGGGTCCATGTCCTCATGCGACAAGCTAAAAAGAATACTTTGCGAAGTCTCTAACGGAAATGTTTCAATTTAAAAATAACCATAGATACGAATTGCGAAGTTACAATACAAACTATTGAATGAAAACTATTACCTTGCTCCTAGCCTGTATTACCCAAATGATGCTTTAAATTTAAATTTAGAAATACCCTTGACCGCGCTTCAGTTTCTATATTACGACCTGTGTTCTTGAAGGCAAAGCCAGGTTAGCACTAACCATGGGTTTAGTTTTAATCAAGTGTTTTAGTTTATGAATTATGTGCTTCTGAGCCACTGCTTGTTTTAAACTTTAGAAAATATGACTTCTATCCAGAACCGGCTTTTGAACAACTGGCCCCTGGTGATGTAAATGTGCGTAATATTTGTAAGACGAAACTCGCCTTGTGTTTCCTAGTGTAACTAAAAATAATCGCGGCGGTCTATAGTGACAGTAATATAACATCTCTAGTATTTGCACCTACCAATTTTTCCTAAGTCGTCTAACTTCAAATGACTATATATCGATTATTTCTGATTTTTTCTCAACATAATTTGAAAAAAAAATAGTGCACGTAATTTCTTGTGTCAAAATTCAAATTGTATAATACTGACATTATTAGCTAAGTACGAAGTTATATGTGTAATGCCAGTTGTTGGCGTGACCTCAAAACAAATCCAAGTCCATTTTAACAATAATAACGGACCGCGTGAACTCGCGTATACACGCGCGAGCGCCACGAGAAGGAAAACATTTCTGGGCTTCTATGGTTACACAATAATATACACGTAACATACTAATTACGTGAATCACATTTTCCTGACGAAAGCCATTGGGTCGAAACGTCGAGAAGTGTTTTTTAAAGGCAGTTGCCATCCTACATTTGACGGACTGGAGCTGATCATCACGAGTAAATCGAGTTTAACGTGTTTAATGATACTTTTTAAATCTGGTGGAATTCATGGAAAATTAAATCTGATGTGATTCATGTAAAATCAATTAAAATGATTCGGGTGCAAAAAACTTCAATTTCTGATGGAGTGAATCCGTAGCTGCCCGCCAACAGAGCTTTGGTTTCTGGGGCTCCAGGTTCATATCCTGGAGGAGGTTGATATGTATCACCAAGGTTGCTTTTTGAACCTTGGGTTGTGTTGGCGTTAGGGCAGATAGCCAGATCATGACCAAAACCATTACCAGTACGACCAAAGACTGGTCCAAACTTATATTCACAGTAGATTGCTTCGTCATTTCGACCATCTTTCATCTGGCACTTGAAGGGGCTCATATTCGCCTTATTTTTTAAGGAAAACAGAAATGACGACTCGGAACGTTTATACTCATACTCTCTAGGATCTAAAAAAACAGATATTCACATTTTAGAAAAAAAATATATTAATAGCATGACCAAGCTAACAAAAACCGGCTTGAGCCAGTTTTCCACTAGGCGAAATTTTTCGATCGAACGAAAATTTTTGCCCCATTTTCTTTTCAGTAACAGGTGAAGGGAATCCGTTGCGGTCGAATTCCCACAATTGAAAAGAATATCACACGAAAAATTTCGTTCGGTCGAAAATGCAGTGGAAAACCGCCATTAAGTGTATAAATGCATTTTCGCCTTCGACACGCCAGGCCCAAATAAATATAATACATTCATCCGCCGACAACTCTCCAAGTTTCTCTCAACCAAATTCTTCTTGCCAATCCATTGACTCACGTTACGCTCTTGAACATACACATTGCAGAATCATGGTAAGAATGCATGAAGATAGTGCAAATTATACCTGATGGTGCTTTCCAACTTTGATCAGTAAAACCACCAAAGATGTTTGTCCCGCATTTCACCAAGGTCACTGTGGGTCCAACATCGTCACACTTTGTATGAAAATCTCTTCCTCCCCAACCGTCACGTGAAGCTCTATAACAAAGGTGCCATCCAAACTTCTTGTCTCTTATCCAATGAACAAGGTGCTTCGCTTGTTCAATTTTACCCTCCAAGATGGTTGATCTTTCACATACGATTTCAACAGGTTCAACTGAAATCATACAGATATAGTTTGACCCAAGGTGGTCCACTATATTGAAAATTACTACTTATCTTGTTTAAAAAGTTTAAAGAGACACAATCTTAAAGAGACAGAATCTTTCACAGTCTCCCTAATCGATCCAGACATTTTTCTCTAAGAACGCGAGAGTTAAACGAAAGGTTTTGTTAATTAGGTTTATACCCTGAGTAAACAAAGGTGATCGATTGGCTTTTTCTATTCTTTCATTGTTCTACTGAATTGAACTATATAGTTCATGAATACATTCAAAATCTTTATTAGGGCCATTTATACCAGCGAAAATAAACCGCGGTCTAAATAAGTCTCGAACAGTGCGTTTATACGGGATATATTATAATATTAAAAAAAATTGATATAAAATTATATTATACGTAATTGGTCGCATACACTCGTATAAACAACTCATATTCGCAATTGCAAGTCCCTGCTGCCGAGGCAGTTTTTGCATTGCAAAGTTGGAAGGAACGGCAGGAAGGTTGATGCTGGACACCGATGTTCAATGTAAGATTTGGTCGCGAAGCCGTTTTTATACGAGAACTTCGCGACTTTAATTAGGCGCGGCATATTTTGGACGAGCTCTGAAGCCTCGGTTAATTTGGGCTGTGGCTTGTTTTAGCCGCGAACAAAGGAGCGGTTCTACGACTGTTCGCGACTTATTTAGCCTTTTTAAGGCCGCGGCTTATTTTCGCTCGTATAAAAGGCTCTATTGTTGCTTTCATAACCCTCACTTCTGTGCAATTTTCCATCATTGGGTGTGTCTTGTGTTCGAAACTATAGTGACTGCACATTGATTCATATATACAACTCCTTTTTACTCAGATTAACTTTCCTAGCAATATATAGTTTAAAACGAAACTCTCCAACAGTGCATGTAATCATAATAATATAGTATTTGCAATTATAATATTTATTACGACTCTAATTAATATATACACAATACACCTACCAATTTTTCCTAAGTGATTCAACTTCAAATTCTCCATGATGTCTTTGGTCGGTTTTGGATGATATTCAAAGAGGCCATCGTGGACTGGCTCCATAAATTCTGGTCGTTCATTCTCAATGCTTCCAGCTTTTTCCTCAATCTCGTGTTTGAGAGAAAGGAGTACCTCGTCGCTTCCACTGGAAAGAATATTGCTGGTAAAATCCAACGAACTTTTTGCTTTTTCGAAATAAGCTTTCACGTTAGTTTGTTGCTTTAACAGAGGCTTGCTGACTTCCCTGTACTTCATGTCAACTTGGTCAAGCAAGGCTGTCGTTTCTTTCTCGAGTTTCTTGGTAAACGCATTTAGAATATTCTGTTGCTGCTGCTTGATGGCGTCTCTTGCTTTTGTAGCATTTTTCTTCAGGGTCTCCATTGCCTCCTCAATCTTACGATTACTCTCGGCTGCATCATTTTTTTGCTTCTCAAATATACCGGAAGATGCTTTCAAAGCTTCTTTGTGCTGTACAACAACGTCTGTCAAAGGGAACCACGTATGTTCAGGTCGAGTGTGATTAAGATCCATGCAGTATCGACAAACAAGGACTTCGCATGTTTCACAGTAAAACTTCAGAACTTTGTCGTGTTTCTCACAACGAGGTTTGGCTTTCGCCTTCGCTCGGTTTTCTGGCTTAGATAGTTCTTCCAACGTCAAAAGGACATGATCCTCAAAGTCAGGCCAGTTGTTGTGGACATCCAGACATTTATGACACAGATATTTCTCACATGATATGCATCTGCTCGCCGCAGGAGCGTTCGCTTTACACGACTGGCATTCTACATGATGGGCTTGTTGCTGTATGCTGAGCAATTCCAACAGGTTGTTAATAAAGTGGTTTGCTGGCATTTTCTCACCAATATTTTCCCCTTCTTTGACTGAAAACTCCGTGCGGCATAATGGACATTCAAAGATTTCTGGTACTGAAGCTTTAGCTTTAACTGCCTTCTCGCGGTGAATTGCGACATAATTCTCCAAGCAGTGTTTACAAAATGAATGATAGCATGACAATGTCCGTGGTTGAGTCAATGTCTCCATACAAACAGAACACTCTAAAAGTGTTTCCATCTGCTTCACAGGAGCAGGACATGATGCAGTAGCCATACTGCTTTAGACTTTCGATGAACGCTTTCGATGAACGCTTTCGATGAACCGTGTTTATCACGAGGTTATCTGCTCACGAGAAAAAAATTATGAGCGGTCTGCGATGGTCAGGAAATCTTGAAAATGGTGCAGACCCTATGTACATGAATGTACATGACGCCATGGAGGCATTACTGGCATAGACTTCTTAGTTAAATAAAACTTGGTCGCAGTTTGCCAGTGACTTATCCGAAGGTCGAGGTAAGTTAGATGTGCTTTTATCTCGAGATCAGAAATACATAAATTACGTGTTCTTGGACGGTGGCAAAGAATCAAGTACTCTTTTGAAGCCTGATTTCACGGACGAAATTTTTCAGCGAAATATTTCGCCTGCCTCTTTTGAATTGTGAGCAATCAAGTAGAAATAATGTATTCGAAGAGGAAATTGGCGAAATATTTCGCATTTCGTCGAGAAAAGCGCTATAGGCAGCCCCTTCAATGCGGTTAGGTCAATTATATGAACTACAATGATTCAAAAATGTGGAACATAATCAAGGATTCCCCTGAACTTATAAGCTTCTGTTACATACCTGTCAATTCCCGCATAGTGTGCTTGACATTATATGAGAGCATTGGTTTTGGTGAGCAAAAGTATAGAGGATCAAAGCTACAGCAAGATTCCCAAAACAATAACTGAACTGTACAAAAGAGCTATAAGAATTTTGCTATTCAAACACAATGCAAAATACAGGAATAAACCAGTCCCAAAGGATTACCTGACTGCAAAACGTCCAGAGCTGCTTCAAAATGACTTGGGCAAACTGAAAGAAATTGCAAAGCAAGGAATGGAAATTGGAAAGCAACCAGCTAGTTTTTTGAGTTTGATAGTAGTGCTGAATTTATGGATGACTTAGCAGATTCAATTGTATTTAATCAGCTAGAAGATGAAAACAGACCTTTTCTTTCCTTCATCTTACAATTCAAGAGTTTCTGGCTGCATTACATGTGTTTGATGATATGAAAAAAGTTGAATCATTTTTAGAAAAGCACATCAATAATCCCAGGTGGCATTTGGTGATCCAGTTTGTGGCTGGGTTACTTGCATGGAGACAGAATGAGAGAGTTAAGGTATATGCCTCTCACTTCCCTTCAAATTTATATGAAGTAATAGTAATAGTTTAATACTGTATTCATTATATATACAGTCACAACTTGTCATATGACATAACAGATAGCTATAGATAATGTTATATGTATGTGAAGGAATCTTAATTTTCATATCCATTCATTGATGCATGAAATGCAGATAGTGCTATTACGATTAAACATTTAAGTGATGCTCTGAAGAGTGAAAATGTAAACTTACTGAACTAAATGTAAATGCCAATGTTTTAGCAACTGAAGGTGCTAAATATTTAACTGGTGCTTTGATGAGTGAAAACTGTGAACTTACTGAGCTAGATGTAAGTTGCAATGGTTTAACACCTGAAGACGTTCAAAATTTAAATGATGCTATAAGAGTGACAACTGCAAACTGATTCGCTAATGGCTGCAATCAGTTTAAACCGCATCAAATGTTCTTGTTAAGCTGCATATTGCGGGCAAATCATATTAGGCATGACACATTGGGTATTTTCCTTTCGTATAGTTTTTTATTGTCTTCTCTTTCATATCTCGAAGGCAAAACATGCGACGACTCAACTCTTGCATGTCAGCGCACGTCATCCAGGTGTTAGTGTCAATGAATTAGACTGCTTTTTACAAGCAAATTTTCTTTGACAATTTTTTTGTTTATATATAAGTATAATATATAAGTATGAACCGGGCACCATTTTGAGCAGATGAACAGGGTTGGTACGCTTCCACGCATGTGCAAAGTCAAATCACATTTAAAAAAGGCCAAATGGTACTAAAAAAAGCCAAATTTCATTTTGGAAAAAAAAGCAAAAACAAGTACGATCGTACTATAGTGGACCAGGAACTGCGTGAACGAGTTTCTGAACTGCATTGTATTTACAACAATAGAGAGGACAATGTATTTCTAATCGTTTCCGTTAAATTATATATAGGCTGAATATTAATGATATGTATATATTATTTGCTGCAAATAATTATAGTTAAGAATTGCTTGTAACTTGCTTCAAAGGTCAAAAGTAAAAATTCTAACTCCGTCAATTGATGCAGAATATTGCTTAGAATAATTGTGCCAAGTTTCATTCCGATCAAACAAGTAATGATAGAGCCTTAGGGTTTTTTTAAAGAGCGTCGCCCCCTAACAACAACAACAACAACAACAACTACAACAAGATTAGCAGCGGTTAGGGACCAGTTCCTGGTCCAAAAAGCCGTGCTCGGTACCCGTGCCCGGCCTTTGTTTTGGCAGCCTGGGGCCGATTGTTCAAAAGCCGGTTAAGTTAACCCTGGGTTAAAGCAATTCTTAAAATGAATTTTTATAATCGCTTGTTTACAAAATTGAATATCTTTTTTCATAAATATTTTCTGGACCGATAGAAGTCGTATTTTCTAAGGTTTTCTAACGAACAGTGGTTCAGAAGCACATAAACTAAAACAGTGGATTTAAATTTAACCCAGGGCTAGCGCTAACCTAGCTTTGAAAAACTGGCCCTTGAAGATTAATAAAATTCGGCACGGGTACCCATTTTAGCCGTCCCAATTGTAATTGAGTGTAGTGTAAACGGGGCTTCTGAGGTACACGTAAATACGCTTTCTGTGTAGTTACGCATGTGACGTCAGGCTGCGTAGATACGCATGAAATGTAACAAATTACAGTCTATATACAATATAGAATATAGGTATACAATAGATCGGGACCCAGCATATATGTATTTCTATGATATTTATCGCATTCTGTTTATATGAGACCGAGACTTTTTTCTCATCCCAGTTTCAATCCCCGTTTAAACGAAATTTTCTTTTTTGCAAAATAAATGCTCCATCCCGCCCGACCGGAACAACAGTACGATACATGCTAACTGCAACATTCAGTTTTGGAAACAGCCGCAAGACCAAATATTTCAATATTAACGTCTCCCTAGTTTAAATATACAATAGCATGCATGTCCAGTGAGTTCATACAAAGAAATTTGTATCGAAATTTAAATAATAAAAGGTGAAAATGACGTGTCCACCACAATTATCACGATATGAACTAGGTTAAAAATGTGATATTCGACGATAACAATACATCTCGGCAAAGTTCATTTCATTAAGTCACCGCCACGAGAATTTTGATCGATCGTAAGAATCACGTTGTGCGCGCCTGGCCTCACATGCCTGCCGATTCCATGCCTTTTTTCACGAACCCTGCATGGAGAGACAAATTACCCGTCTAACCCTCCTGGTATAGAGACTTAAAATTTTGTTCATATAGTGCAGAGAGAAGACGAGGCAATAAAACACGTCCCACAATATGTGAAATGGTGAGTTATATCTCCAATGTAATTTGCCACTAACTGTGCGTATACAGTAAAGAACTTGTTACGCGGTGCATTTTTTCTTCCAACTTGCAATGCTATTTTACTTTTGAGAGCTGTAAATTTGGCAACTACGAAACGTTTATGTTTACACTCTATCCATAGACGTTTTTTACACTAAAATTTGAAGACTCTTCACGAATTTACATCTCCTAAAAGTATAATTCCATTGAAAGTTGCCAGAACTAAAATTGCATCGTGTAACACGGCCTTAACTTACGTACTTATACAGATTTCAACATAATAATTCATACGCTTTTTCACATGAATACAATTAGAAGCTAATAAAGGGAATAAGCTCAAACACCATGCAATATTTGCCACCCAAGGAAATTAGCAATAAAAATTTCCCCACTCAAATTTTTTTGGGGATTTTTTCATAATTCCCGGTTGGTAAAGCCGTCACTTGTCCTAACAAAAAGCATTGTACTTTTTCGCGCAAAATACCAAATTATACAAAATTTGTCAACTTCCACATTTTCCAATATTTCGCAAACAAATATTTCAATTTTACTAACTTTTGGATGCTTTTTTCAGCTGTACCGTTAAATTTTCCTAGTTTTAGATATTGTTTTAAGAGTGAGAAGGGGGGCATTATTGCCAACTTCCTTAATTGCATGGACAAAATCATACTGATTTTAATATTTATCATTTGATGGAGAAATTTGCTTTTCAGAGAGTTCCTATTAAGTCATTTCATTTGGTGTTCTTATATAACATAAGTTCAAATATCGTCCTTTCGTCATTCTAATATTTTACAAAAGAAATTTTCCTATGATAATCCCAAGTATGAGTGCAAGGATTAGGTAGACAACAGGCGGGAACTGGTTCTCAGAGTCAGCGGGTTGTAACAACTGAAGTACTTCTGCTGGAGGAGTTGTTGTTATGGGTTTTGAACGAATCCCTTCATCCTGAAAAACAATCTAAAATCACCCGCCTATATTTCGAAAGACTATCTAGTCTACGCGCTATTTAAAGCTTAATATATTATAGCGATAATGTTTACACCAAAGTTGTGCTTTATTACACAAGAACGGTGTTTATTTACCCACTTTTGGCGTAAATTTACGCAAAAGAAGATTAACTTTAGCTATACACTCAACCGGTGTTAAGAAAACACAATATTGGTGTAATAATACACCTCGACGGGTAAATTTGTATACACTTTGTGGGTGTAATATACTGATTTACACCAAAATTGTGTGTATATACAATTATTCGGTGTTTGTTGGACACTTCGAAATTTAGAGTGTAGATCCGTCTGTTGGCCCTAATTTGTAGTATATATATATATTTTAAATGAATATAAAATTAAAGGTATATTCCGCTGTCGTGAAACACCAACCATGTACGAGGAAAAATCCTGGGTACGTTTGAGGTTGGTGAATGAAACAAAACATCTTGCGAAACAGAAAAAAATCACAAGTGAGAGGTCCTAAAAATTAAGCACCCCTTGCCCTCAAATTTGCAATTTATATATCCTATAAACAAGAACCTATTTAGCCTAGAAAATTTGTTTTACACAGAAATAAAAACCTATTTAAGAACCTAGATATTTAACTACCATTTACACAAGAACCTCTTGGGGCTAACTGTAGAAGAGCAGTTTATCTCATAGCTGGATCTTTTTTTCTTTTACACAGAAATAAGAACCTATTTAGGAACCTAGATAGTGAATCACTATTTACAGAAGAACCTCTTGGGGCCAATTCTGGAAAATGTAGTATCATACTTGTGTGCTTTTATTCTACACCACACACATCTATAAATTTATATTTCCCGGTACACTAACTGATTACTAGTTACATCACCCCAGCTCTTCCAGAAAATAATCAACATTTATCATAAAACACCTTGCTTGTGAAATGAGGGGCATGTGAAGCTAACCTACGAGCTTTGCTAATCATTTTTTTAAAGATAATTTACCCATACACTGTGACCAGATCTGCAGCGGTAATTATTTACTAGAACAGGTCAGATGCACATGAAACGGCCCCCACCTGATTTCAATATTTAGAACATCGAGACCACAACGGGGCGTCTAAGTAGATTTGAGGAGATCTGGTTTTATGAACTATAACAAATCATGCCTCCTATATTTGAATTCTTACAGGTAGGCAAAAAATATTTGAAGTTAAACCTTTCGCGGTCTAATTTCACCGGTCTCTTTTGCAACTACATACTAGCAAGTTGTGCACGTTGTGTTGGACAAAATTTTTGTCCAAAATTTGTCCAAAAACTTTACCAGCAGATAATTTCATAAAATATAGAAAAAAATAAGCTCCGAAAAACAACATCTTGTAAACTCAAGATATTAGTTAGTTTTTTAATGTTTTTTTCGAAACCAAGTGGCCTCATTTGATGAATTGAAAGTCTTAATAAAGCTGATCAGTTTGAGGCTACTTCTCTTGTGCACAAAACCTTTTGAAAAAGGTTTGCAGTTATCTTGAAGCATTTCAGGTGGTGCGGCTACCTAGGGTCCTAACATCTGATTCTCGTGTAATAAATTGGCAAATTGTCGGATAGTTTTCGACCGGAATTTATCTTTAAAATAAGAAGTATGTTTTGTACCTTTGAAACTTTATTTTCTCCTCTTAACCTCAAATTTCCGGATTCTGTGTTTTTATCGTTCGTCTGAAAAGAAATTCAATATACGAGTATGATTAAAATGATCCAACTACCCATGTTACACGCTGCAAATTCAACGTTTAGAAGATGTAAATTAGTGAAGAATCTACAAAATGTGAGTGTAAGAAACGTCCATGGAGTCTATATAAACGTCCATAAACACAAAAATTTCGAAAATTTACATCTCTCAAAAAGTAGAATTGCATTGCAAGTTGCAAGAAAATTGCACCGTGTGACAAACAGGGGCTTGAAATCATTTGGAGTTACGCGTGGTTTAACATTATTGTGTTAAACTTGATATTGAAGTTGAAATAAAATATTAAAGTTGAATAAATGTTAGTAAGAATCTGCCTAATATGACGGAGTTTTGCGATTGACCGTTTGTAAGAATAGTGAAAAGTGTTTATGTCATTATGATTTGGTAATTTAAAATCAATTTTCATACTTAATTGTGTTTCATTGTTTTCCTCAACCAATAGCAAAGCTCGTTCTATGGGTAGGTACCGACCGCATGAATATGCGAGCACATGAAAGAAGTACTTACATTTGATGATGCTGGTTTTTCTATATCTGGCTGTCTCGTTATATTACTCTGTGGTTCATGTGATTCTGCTGGGGCGGGTTCGTTACTTGTAGGTATCTCTTTTTTCTCAATCGGTTTTTTAACTGATGGAATCTACATATCGATTCAAAAACGTGTTCATATACATAACATCGACATTCACCTGGCCTTCGGCGAATAATTATTAAATATTCTATTTCCACGATGTGAAGCTTGGTGGTAAAGACATTTAGGACATCTCATTTAGGAAAACTCGCGTGAGTCAGTGTTATTCAATAATAGAGTAATACACATTCACGTTTATTCGACGCTGGCGATAACAATTAAGATTTTGTGTTTAAGGTATCGGGGACATCTTTCATCAACTTCTCGTAACAAGAACACGGGGAAATAACCAACCTCGCAAGCCAGGCTTTTCTAGGAAATAGCTTGACCTCTCCTAGATTAGTTCTAAAAATGTATCTAAGCCTTTCGTTCGAGAAATCTGGCACAAACTAATGCACTATTGTATGCCATTACTTCATGTTACTAGAAATATTACCTCTGCGCTCTTTTCATCCACCAAATCAAAAACACACTTTAGTTTCGAGTCCATTATTTGATCTGGACTTGCCTCTTTCCACTAAATAAAGGATAAAAACAAGTCATTAAAACAATTTTGTATTTACTATCAACGACCTTTAATTAAATGGATTCGACCCACGACCATTTTTATACTTTCACTGCACTTCACTCGAGTTGGTAAACAAAGTCAGATACGAGAGACAAAGAAGAGCTGGATTAGAAATATTAGCGACTGCTTTTTTGACATATCCGCGTTGCCCAATGACTTGCTTAGCTGCATCCAGAGTTTGTGAGTTCTAGCACTGGTATCCGGGCTTTTTTAGCACCTAGGTCACTTGAACACAGGCTGCCTAGTAGAATTGGTCACGGGTTCGAAGAACGGGTACAACCTGGCACTACGTTCAACATGTTTTAAACATCAGTACAAGCCTGAACACAGACTTACACGACTGAAAAATTGAATATCTTCATTAAACTAATCTTTATTAAATCTTCAACGGCTGCGTAATATTGATTGATACGAAATCCGCAAGCTCTTCGCAACGAATTACGAAACCTTGAATTACTTCTTGACTAACTTTGTGTTATTGCAGAAATATTGTATTTGACATTTGCCTGGACCAATTCAGTTGTTGTTTATTATGCAATGGATCAATAACCATCTAAAACCCGTCTAAGATGTTCTTATCGAGTCAATATCAACGGGTTCCGGTAGCCCCGTAACACTACACTCATTTATTGGGATGGCCGTGCCACCGCAATAAAGTGTGTAGGGTAGTGAGATTGGGGCTGGTATGTGTACACGTATTACTCAATGTGTATGTGGGTTCAGTGAGTTCAGGCATGCGCACGTTGTAAAACATATGACGCAAGAGCTAAGAAACCACTCTCTTACTATGTTCTCCAGGTTTTCTGTATTACCAACAGCAATCATCGACTGCACCATGAACTTGTGTTTTGACTTTTCCTTAGCATCAAAATCATGAGGTTGTAACATCACTGGAAGAAAGGTAGAGAAAGTCTATTCATATGTCAAACTTCAGACAACAAACTTTTGCTCAGCAAGGCAGTCTCACAGGGGGGGGGAGTGGCGTGCGAACCAGAAGTAGTGAATAATTTCTTCCTTCTATTTTTGAACGAAGATGTTAATTATAAAATAACATGAAAAACATACCAGCTACAGAGACAGTCATCTCTGGGTCAACAATTCCACTGTTAGGTCGCACACAGTACTTCTTTGGTGCTGTAGTTTTTACTTTAAAACATACTTTCTTGTCTGTCGGATTGTGAAGTTTTATGGTTGATGAAACCACTTCAGTAAATGGACCTAATAAAGTACAGAGCAAACAATAACACACACATATGTAACAGGCTACAACCTGCATAAATATATCAAATACACTTCACTTTAGAAACCAAATTTATACAACTTCATGTCGACTGATAAAACTGACAGTTGAAATGAGGTGTGTATATCCATATATTCATCTTAGGTCTAATTTAAAAGCAATTATTTTCATGGTATGTGACTATGAATACATAAATCACAGCATCTAGTTTTGGCCCAGAGCATGTGTGGTAGGTTTTTATAATCCAATCGTTTGTTCAATAATAATTTTTCTTGACAAATAAGTCCACTTCCTGCAAATGTATGAACTTTGGTTTGCCTTTAAACCAGTATCAGGGCAGTGGCCACTACAGCCTGACAATTTGGTGATGCCATGCAAATTTCAAGTCATTAGAATTATTAAATTCTTTAGAAATTCATTGTTTTCACAGTCAATGAACACCAAAATATTAGCACAGCGGGACAAATCTTCAGGCTGGCTACACCACTGCTTCAAACCTGGAATTCCCTTTTCCAAAATTAGAAACTTTTCATTTCTAGGAACTACTGCAATTATCCATCGTAATTATCGCTACTCTGGTTTTAATAAATGAAAGTAATCACCACACAAAGATTAACTTTGTGGTGATTACTTTCATTTATTAAAACTAGAGTAGCAATAATTACAATGGATTATATACCTGGTTGCCATGAACTCATTAACTTCAATTTACTGCAATTATACTTCATGGAAAATGAAACAGTTATTTCCCTTTTTACTTTCAGTAACAAAATAAATTGGAATTGCAAAAACAACTTTTGTTAATCTCATAAAACTGTTTTTCTGTTTGCCGTTCTCATAAAACTGTTTTTCTGTTTGTCATTCTCAAAAGACTGATTTGATCAGGGAACATATTAGCTGGAAAGTATTGCCAATTAGTGGATGTATAAAGTTACTTCTTTTAAAGACTCATCAGTTTGCATTGTGCCCTGATGGAGCTACTGTACTATATTTAGTGTTGTAATTTGTTATTAGAAACCTAGGAATAGTACCAATAGTTAATACAACACATGTTAATACAGACTTAAGTTCTTAATTCTTGATACCAGAATATTAATTTTGAAATGCTTATCCAAAATGTAGCAGCTGGGATTTAATATGCTTTTATCATATTAAAATTTCTTTTTAAAAAGCAAGTCAAATTTTTGTCTAACAATCAGACAGAAGTCTAACAATCAGACATTTTGAATACATTATGTGCAAAATGAAACAAAATTTGCTATTGCATGCCCAGCTTACATGTTCATCAACAAAAGAGATTATATATTATACAAATATTAGTCTGATACACTAAATAAAACATAGCTGACTGAATGTTAGGAAGTATGAATAGCCAGTCAATTTCTTTTGATTGAAAAATAATTTCTTTTTCATTTTGTATTTCATATTATATCATTAACAATCTTTAATTTGGCCCATGTGCCAATTTCAATGATTTTATCAGACATGTGGGGATCAAATCTGCTTAGATACTGGACAATTGTATGTGATCTACGGGTAGAGCAGAACTAATCTACCAGTAATAGGACAAAACAAGACCTAGCGTTTTAAATGATTTTAATCATAATGGTTGGCTGCCCTTTCCACATTGGCACCTTTCCTCTTTTTATATACAAAGTCTCTATCTGGTATTAAATAAATGGATTTGTCACCGCCTTCAAACTAATTTTTCGCCCATGTCATTCACGTCTAGTCCTGTTTGTGCAGTCTAGTACTTCAACTTTACATGTGTCTTATGATATGATGTTAGCCAAAATTTTGTAAACAGTTTACTATTGATGCAAAAGAACAACTAGCACAGTAAAAGGACACACTCGTGTGTTCGTATGTTGCCCTAAATTCAAGCACTGAATCCCAAATACTATAAAATATTAAAACCTATTTATAATCCTTCGAGGCTTCGATGGATGGAAGAATTAGTGGAGACAAACAAAGAAGTGAAACGACAAAATTCAAATTTCTATTAAAGTTCCACATACCTTTAAAATGCAACTCATGAGCTGGATCAATCTGTAGTACTTGCTCTAGTTTCGACATTATATTTTAATTGAATCTCTCTGCGATTTCTATTTACTCCGAGACAATGGCCTAAATGTCTCTCAAAATGGCGGATACAATCATTACACGTCGATACACCGAAGATATCCCGACGAAATTCGACACGTTCCGATTATTGTAAGTGTACAAAACACTGATCTATTTATTTCTGGAAGGAGTAGCTGATTTTGCAATCAACTGCAATCAGGTCACGGATTACCGGATTAATTAATCGGATATTGCGGCAGATCTTTTAGATCCATCTCTCCCTTCATACGACATACGAATGTGGATTGGTTTTAAGTGGTTAGGTTAAGGCAGTGAAGTGGCTGGGCAGTAGAGTAAGTGCATGTATTGATGCAAAACATCGGCGGTCAAATCTCGCTTTAATATGCTTGAATTCTTTCCATGTTCGAATAAAGCGCGCACAGATTTTAAACCAGGACCTTTTAACATATAGACTAGCAGCCCCCCCCCCAAACCCCCATGTTGGCCCTTCTAGTAAAGTATTTTGCGGTGCCCCCCATCCAGTAAATCCCCTGTTTAAAAAAAGCTTTGATAAAAAGTAAAGATTGCTTTAGTTCACGACACTGTAATAGCAATTTAAAATCAGACAACTGATTTCCAAATTACTCCTTTCGGCCTTTATCGACATTTATACTTATTTATGCCCCCCGCCCCACAGCGAGGATATCATCGTCAGAATAAACATCATGTAGTTCATCCATATGAATTCATCGTACTGTGTGAATATGCCCAAAAGGTGGCCGTCAATACTGGGGGACGGGGGGGATGTCACGTCCTGTGTCACCTCAGGGTAATATACAGTAAGCAAAAAGTGGTCAAAACGAGTTAAACGACTATAAAAAGGCCATTTCCGTAAAAAATCCCTTTCATTTCAAGTTGTCCCCCAATTTCCCTCATGGATTGACGGCCTTGTTTGAAAATGCAGTTACAGACCCTATTTACATGCACAACACCGGATTCACATGGTCAAGAGATCAGTTTAGGTTGTTTTATGGTATCTCTGTCCCCAGAACGTTTTCATTTGGTAGATCATGTAAAAGAAATCATGCTATCATAATTTTGGGGATAAAACTTGCTTTGAGATGACTAATTTCGATGTCATCACAATTAAGGCGAATCCGGTATAGTGTAACGGGCTTGAAGAATCAATTTTATGCTGTTTTATGATTGCGTGAAGCTCTTCCTTATTGATCTTATTTCAATTATTTTTCTTCATTAAGGCAGACTATCAGATAATTGGCTTTCAGTCAGACAATGACAACCACAGCCTGTTGCACACACGTCCTTTGTTTCAAACCATTTCATAATATGCAGTGTATGCCCACCGTGACCACACGATAAACAAAAGTTAAATGCACCTAAAACGTAGAATTTTATATTTGAAACTCGTTCGAACAAGCCTAGCCATAGGCGTCCATAGGCGTGTCGTGCGAGAGAGGCACGGGGGGGGGGGGTGAAATACTCCAGAAATATTAGAAAAGGTTTGGCAAATTTTCAATAGCAAATTTTCAATTTGCAAGTCTGGTCTATCGTTTTCAGGGCATCCGATAATGTCTAAACTCATTTAAACATTTAAAAACATTGCTATATGTCTCATGTGAAACTTCAATGTTTGCAACGAACATTTGCTGATTGCATTTAGCTCAGGCAAAGCAGCCCTTGATTGCTAACATGATTAGCATGACGTTATTTGTTTTGGCGGGAATCATAAACATTGTATGCAAGACTAATCCTATGTACCTTTCACAGCGATACGACAAATGACACAACGAATGCTGGCTTGTGTTTTACAGGTCTTACACCGCGACCCGGAATATTTACCATGACCAGACGGACACCTCAATTGTAACTCTATCAAGAAAAAGGAAAACTTATGAACATTGTGATATGCAGGGTGTATTCAAGAAGTGTACCACTTCAAAACCTAAATGTTTAATTTTACGTTACCTTTTTCACAAATCACGTGTCTTGGAGGATTTGAGACGAACTTTAGAACTTCGCTTCTTTTGTTACTTAATTCCCACTTGTACAGAAGATCTGCGTAGCATAACTTATAATGGTCGAATAATTGTCTTTTTTCTTTTTGAATAAATCTTGAAAAATAATTAATAGACGGTGGTTTGAAAACAAACAAAAACAGACACCAACAAACAGTGGCTACCTGCATGAGTACCTGCAATTATTTTCGTGACGCTTTCGCTTTTCTTCGACGGGAAAGTTGATGATCGTAAAATCAGGAGAAAGACTGTAGAAAGGCGAATGACTGCTCGGTAAAGCCTCCTCAAAACTTGGCGACTCCTCTTCAAGCAATCCAAAATTCTTTGCGTTTCGCTGCATTTTTGAAAAAGAAGAAAAATTTCTTTTACAAAAAGTTATTTTACACAATTTTACTAATTTCCCCAAACCATTTTGATTAATGTTTTATACGATGAGATTGATAATTGTACGTGAATCGTACGTGTACGTATAAACAACCGCGACTACAAATAAATAAATTTAAAAAAAATTAACGACATTTACGGTGGTTATAATACTTACTACGTTTTGAAGATTATCATCAGGACTTGTGGTAGATACATCAGCAATAAATCTTTCCGGTAGACTTTGATATTCAAGCAAACAAGAGATCATTGCCAACATCTGAATATCGTGCATTCCGTTATAGTAATCCAAACTATAGTTGAAAATATCAGATAAATTTTAACAGCCTGTAAAATCTCGTAGAAATAATATTCCTACTAAAAGTTTGAGGAAATAGCAATAAAAAAGTTTTTATGCATATGGTGTTGGGCATCTGTTTGGAAATCATTCTTAATTTCGAAATCTTATATCAGGTGGTATTCACAGTGAGCATGTACAGAGCAGACTTGAAAAATCAGGCAACCTCTTACGAAAAAGTTATGTAAAATAAGAAGAAGGAATAATTAAATTCCAAGTCGTGAAAGAACTTGGCTTTCGACCAGAAATTTTTAACACACGATTATTAGGTTACTTTTAAAGCCGGATATTGTTAGAAAGGTAAAAAAGTCATCTTTTATACGACCAAATACCAAATCGTTAAACTCAATATATAATCCATTATAGGGCATGTTACAGTGGCGATTTCGTTTCTTTTTAAACACGTTGTAGATCAGGGGCTGGTTATATCAAGCCCGTTTAGCTTAAACGGTGGTTAAGTTCAAAATAGAAAACAAGTCTATCGTTTCATTCAAGAAGCAAACATGCAAAATGTTTTTAACCTTAATACAAAAATACTGTTTACAACTACATATTCAGTGCATAAAATTCAAGTCGACTTATTCAAGAGAGATGTAAGAGTGTTATTTAATTTTGACTTATCCACCGTTTAAGAATAACGGGCTTGATACAACCGGGCCCAGCCATGCAGGGACTCATCTTACAGTGAATCAAGAAGTTTCCTTCCAAAAGGATGACTTGCCCATGGAGTTTCTGATTCAGATGGCGATGGTTTCAGTTTAGGATCCATTATCAAGCCTAGAATTGACCATGTCTGAACTAGATCGGCACGGCCACTCGCGACAGCGGCTTTTCTGTTTCGCTCGCATATTTCTTTAGGATCGGCACCTCTGAGGATACTGAAAAGCGAAAATACGAAACTGAATAAACAACAAAGGGCGCCTTTATATGGTAAAAACGGCCAGACTGGTCCTGTTGTTCAGGATGTCCCCCAAAAACTATTGAAATCACCATAACAATGTAATGGTAGAGTTTGAATGCCCGAGCACCCTGTTGGGACCCACAAGCATTTTTATGCATGATGACGGTAAAATATTTTTTACCCACAAATGATTTTTTATACCCACAAATAAAACAGACAACTGACGAAGGAGAACAGGCAAAAAACAGTGTAAAGATCTTAAGGCAAAAACAAGGAAACTAAATAATACAAAAACATTACGATTTACGAACATCAGTCATTATGAACTTTGTGAACTTACGTATAACTTTGACCAAGCGAACGATCAAATGTCATCAGCGACGACACGTCACGTAGAATAACGAGAGCTTTACGAGAATCTTTGTTTGACATTATACCCGTCTAGCAATAGAAACCTTAATCAATTACACCGTCGTTTTGAATAAAAACACGATCTTTAAACTAGCTGAAAAACACTGAATCTGAACTACAATTAAAATAGCGGCGAGTGCAACCTAGACTTCTTCTACTATAGTGTTTATAAATTCCAAAACTCAAGCACTCTCTTGTTAGTTAATTTCACATAACAACTGCCTAAAATAGACGACATTTTCAGCTTAGGACCTTTAATGATGGCCCTTAATTTGACCTTATGCAAAGATGGCGGCCGAGTTATCGTTTCACGTTCTAGTTAGAGTTCACTAGTGGCCAGTAGTGGGTAGTCATCCAGACAATACAATGTGGTTGGTTGGTTTCATGCATATAGAGAGATTAGAGACTTATTTCGACATCTTAAAATTTAGACAAGCCTGCTGGTTGTTTGTCTATAGGCACGTTTACACTTGCAATTTTTGCTGCGATTTTCTTCTGTTGATAAATGTGAACGAATGAATTAGTTACGGATGTTCAAATAGGAGCTAGTACACATCAGAGCATTCGTAACTTATTACTCGTTCACATCGCAGCAAAAATCGCAAGTGTAAACGGGCCTTATGAATTAATCTATACAATCAACGCGCTTGATTCCAGTTATTCCAGTTAAACATGTTTAATTAGACTTTTCCGCGCGGAGACTGTAACCTCTAGTTAAATATTAGATTTCCGTCATGCATTCAACTGGAATAAAGCTATATTTACCTTTAATGCTTCTGCATTAAAAAATGACAAATTTCTAGGGTTGTGTGCAAAAAAAGCCGACAAAGACCTTGATGAAAGAAGAAAAATGAATGTCTATAAGGATACTTATTGGAACCGCGCATAAAGGCTATCATTAAGTAACGTCACGACAAAACACGTCTACCCTCGTGCTTGTCAACAACCTTAAATATACTTTCCCCATTATAATAAAGGGCATCTTGACGACCATCAAAAAACCTTTTCGGATAAACGAGAGTTACCAGAAGCTTTAAAATCAGTTTGGAAATAAATGTCATCGATCATACGGTTTTTATGTCGGATTTTGCGTATCAACGACGAATTGTATGTCATATGAAAACCAGCATTAAAACTTGTAGTCTGTACTGAAAATCGTCACTCTCATGGAATTTGTTTATTACTGATCAATTTGAAAGTAGCTACTTTCTTATATTCGAGGTAAAACACTGAAAATCAAGCTTTTATAAGTGGCACTACCGTGTTGGAATTTACGACGCGATTCAGTTCTCTGAGCGTGAGTGAGCCTTTAGAACACGGATATTAATATTTCAATTCCTACCTTGGTGTTTGCTCGCCTTTCCTTTTTAAGGATGTTGAGGACCGATTGAAACAAACGAGTAAACCTTGAATAAAGAAAATGGTTCACCAGATAAATATATAAATCGTAATTGGCCGCAATTGTCTATTGGTGGGTTTCACCAAGCGTTTTCATAGTGATTTAAGAGGGGGTCAGACCTCAAATGTCTGGACGCTTATGCTGTACAGTACAGGAGTGAGCAAATGATACGAAATTGCAATATATGCCATCGAGCGGAAAGACAACACATACAGTGAACGATTAACTCACTCTGATTACTGTGTCTCGTTTTGGAGTTGACCCCACTTGAATTATGACGTCACATGAAACCCAAGAACAGGGACCAATCAGGTCGTGTTTATAAAAAACCCGGTCACGACATCAAAATTACGACATGGTCACGACATCAAAATTGAATATGCTACGAAACGTCGATAACGCTATCCATTGGATTTAGGTGTTTTTTTCAATATCTCTTAAATTGCCCATTGAATATGGTATAACTTTGATTAAAGCATAGCATTTTTAACAATTGTTGTCTCTAAAGCTGTAGTTTTTCGCTTTTCGACAGCATTTTTGCACCGTTGATAGCTATCCGGGAGATAGCGCTATCCAGCCGTCGTGACCATGCGAATTTGGTGTAATGTAAACGGGGTCTCAGAAGCCCGATGACAAAATAGATTGTTAATTTCAATAATTTTAAACTTGGCTAAGAACTTGGAAGCTTTTTGAACGTTAAATGCTTGAGGAATATTTATATTTTTCTCAAACACTTCATTTTTGCCGGTTGTTTACGGGCGACATACCATTAGCACTAAACGTTGCTCCAGACATTTGTGGAAAAGGGACACGGGGATCCTCGCTATTAAAAGGTACATCCATACCAGAATATGACGGAGGATACGCGTTAAGATCGTCCATACTAGTATATGATGACGGATACTGGTGAAGTTGAGAGGACGAGACGCTGTTATCGTGGACCTATATAAAACAGATTAAATTGCCTGGTTTCAGTGTCGTGATCATGTCAAGGTGGCTGATGTGATGGAATATTTCTATGTGTGTGCAGTCAACAATAACGAATCGAGTAGAGAAATAAAGGCATTACATCCGGACTACTTCTGAAACCTTTTAACATCAAATATCGTAGGGAGGAGGGGGATTACCATCAGGGGCGTTCCTTAAACGATAATTGGGGGGCGGGTAAATATTCATATATTCAGTAATTCTGCCCGACGGATTTCTATTGTCAACTATTGCACTTACAAAAGAAATCCGTAGGGCAGAACTGGATATATGAATATTCACCCCCCCCCCCCAAATTATCGTTCTAGTTACGCCACTGATTACCATAGCCAGCCGAAATTTGCGTGATATTAGAACGTGAGAAATTTTTCGTTACATTAGCTATGTTGGTAAAATTGCCGAAAAATTTGTCGCGTTTTAAATGATGTATTGTAGGAGATCAGTTACCAAGGAACTGCATTAAGCCTGTTTTCCACTAGGCAAATTTATTCGCGGGGTCAGATAAATAGTAGGGAGCGTTTCTACTTTATAGCGGCGATTTTTTCCGCCAACCAATCACATCACTGCGATAGACCTTATGCATAATGACGTAACAAGGTGTGACACCTGCAGGGAATTCTGGTCCTAGTATAGTAGTCGCGGCGGGAAATTTTAAAGTTTTAATTTTTCGCCGTGACTACCAAAACAAGAATTCCCTGCAGGTGTCACGGCTTGATAAGTTATTATGCAGAAGGTCTATTCAGATATCGCTTCGAATTACATGCTTTTATATAATTCTATACTTTTAAACTAAACAGTAAAACAGTAAAAAGCATTTCATGCAAAAAATATATTGAGTTTATTTAATTATTTTGTAAATGCATGAAATCTAACCTTTATGCCCTCCATAAATGTGATCAAACTGTTCAAGCATCGTTCTAAACAACGTTCGTTGTTGATAAGACAAGACTGTGCGTTTTCCCGCAAGATCTAAACATGATAATATGTATATTAGTGAGACGAGAGACGATTATAACTGGATGCTGATTGGTTGAGAGGGGTACATGATTTTGCCAAATAAACAAAATGGCGGGCAGTTACTACCACGAAGAGTTAGCTACTGTGTAACTTCCACTTCTTCTTGACGAACGTCTTCATGTGAATCGTGCTGAATGACATTTGATGAAGTGAAATAATAGAAAAAGGAAAAAGTTAATAAATATACCTCTCTTATTTTGACCTTGGTTGCCGAATCGACTGGAGTGTCATCAGTGATCTCAAAGGACGGGATCGCGTTCTCAGGGTACAGCTCGGGAAATGTGATATTCATTTTGAGATTGTTGCTGCCACTTTTCACGGAAATCGTGCAGCTTCTGTTCGTGATATCAACCTACGAGTGGGAATATGAAACTATAGATAAATTACTGCTATGCATCCGTACGTGGGTAGCATACCACGTGTAAGGGTGTGTAATACCTACAGGGTGTATAAAAAAGTACCCGCTATTGAAATGAAGTTTTTGTTGGATTTGGAATGCATGATTAATGCACTGGGGCCGGTTGTATGAAAGCCAGATAGCGCTATCCACCGGATAGTGGTTTTTTCAATCGCTTCAAAATCGCCCGTTATTTGCTACAACTTTGATAAATCTTAGAATTCCTAAATCGAAGGTCCTTTTTAATTTAATTGTTGCTTCCACGCTGAAATTTTATCGCTTTTCAAGCATTTTTAGAATGGTTGAAAAAATCACTATGCGGTGGATAGCACTATCCGGCTTTGATACAACCGGTCCCTGGTAAATAGCATAGTATCATTAGGTTAAGGCATTCAAATTGAGCGCCTGGCTTTACACTTCAAGCACCCGTGAGTTTGGTAAAATAATAAGGCATTCAAATTCCAACAAAAGCTTGATTTTAATAACGGGTACGTTTTTTATACACCGTGTATATGACGGTGTTTCCATAAATATTATACCTCATTACAAACTTGTCCAATCACAGAATTCGTTTTATACCACATGTCCATGGTATTTTTCAGCAAATACTGAGCCCCGGACGGGTCATGCTATACTACGCTTGAGCGGGGAATTCGATTTTTGAATACCCACTCGTACCCAGTCCGTTGTCTAATTTTGGCAGCACAAATGGCGGAATCTTCAGGTCAATAGGAAGTAACGGAGGTCGAGGTTCGGTATTTATTCTTCAGGGTAATTTTTGGGCGAAAACCCCAAGTTTAAGGTCTATAAATGTCCCGAAGTAAATATTGTCTACGTATCACATATATTTGGAACTCATGTTAATTGAATAATGAACAGAAAAATATACCCGGGTTATATATGCCTGCCGACAGGATCTATTAGCGTTGTTATGTTTTAGGGACATTGTGATGATATATATGAGATATAGTTTTTCGAGTGATGGAAACTTCGAAACTTTCGACTTAAAAATGAAGGTTAAAGTGATTCGGAGTTTGATACAACCAACCTCTGGCATAAACTATAAACTTTTCAACTTACCTCTTCCAAAACAATATCGTGTATCGTGTTGCAAGCTTGCGTGATCTCTCCTTCCAAGTTATTAGGTTTCCCGCGAGCAAGAACGTTGAGGCTGTCACTGCTTGTACTGCTTTCAATTCCAACATCATCACTTGATAAATTAGGCCTAAATTCCGGTACTTCGGGGGATAATAAAGGATGTTCCTCGCGCGTCTCTTGAGGTGCAGTCGGCTAGAATACATAAGCAAAAGTAGGACATAAACTTGAGGAGAGAATTTTTCATTTCTGCACAGTTCTCTTTCTCGTGATTAGAACAAACAATTCTTCTTAACCGGCCTTACTGTCTGTTCACACGATCCAATCTTGTTGGATCAAATTCCCTTCTGAGGTATGGAATGAAGTCAGTTATTCAAAAAACTGCGTTGGTTGAAGTTGATTTGCTGCGCACATACATAGCAATTACGTCAACAGACTATAAAACATCCATCACAAGTGAATTGGATCCGACGAAGTTGGATTGTGTGAAGACCTTCACATCCTAAGAATCCCTCACGACAAAGAGGAATTTCGTTTCAAAGTAAACGGCAAATATGTTTTCATTTATCAGGTAAGCTAATCAGAATGCCTGAATTTTTAATGCACGTAAATATAGGAGGGAGGGGGGGTTATCCCCTTAAACGTTCTAGGAAATTGCGTAGTGTGAGTGTAAGTGATAAACTTCCTTTTGATATAAGAAGCTTACTGCCAAAATTCTACCTCCTTTCGAGGTAAAAAAATTAGCCTTGCTGGAGAACATGTAAATTTAGGCTATGTGCACAGGAGCGTCGTTTTCGAGGGTTCTCAAATTGTTTCTGTCTATTTTATTGTTTAGACGCCATGTCCACACGATCCAAAAAGAATATATGCTTAACTGATATGTTCATTAGCTTCAATTTTATTGAATTAAGCCTCATTGTAAATTGAGGGTGTTTGAAACCGTTTTGGCATGAAAACGAAAATGAAAACGCACGAGAAAACGTCACCGTGTGCACATGGTCTTAATCGGCTTGGAGTACACAGTAATAAAATTACGTTATTAACCAGACAACGACGTGGATCAAGATTCCATAACTTCAACACTTGATCTTTAGACCACGTTAATAATTGGAACCCATCTTCACCTTTTAGAAAAACAAAATTCTTTGTGACAACACATTATTTGCCCCCTAGCACAACTTGCATCCGTGGTAGTATTCATTCATAACATTTGTGCGGAATTTCAAACTTCTTACCTTCGGTAAACCTCCAATGAAATTCTAGAATAGACGAATTTCCGTGAAACGTCTGGAACGGGTTTTTCAAGTTGGTATTCCATAGAGATGGTACACTTACTGTTCTTTGTGAAGCTGTTGACAGTGGCACCGTCAGAATAGCATTGCCAGGCGGCTAATAATTTGAAATTTATTAAATTTATCCAAACACGCGGGAATGTTCCAAGAGTTGCGAAAAGCGCGCAAGACACTCAAGCAACATTCCCAAAAGTTTGGATCAGGCCATCCAAACACGGGAAACCATTAAATAATTGCTTTATAAAATAACAACAACAAGATAGTGTTCCAAGTTTGATTTGAAAAAGCAAATTTAATTTCCGCGTTTGTGATGGTCTGATCCAAACACGGGTTTCGACTAATCGGAACACATGTTATATACAATATACTTTATTATCCCGTTCTAAACTAACAGAAAATAACTATAATATATTCTACACCCACCGTGTATTTTGCTCGCCAAACGGGAGCCCGATGGTCACAAATCGCTTTAGCATTACGCGTGTCTTCAAAAATATCCCATAACTAAACAACAAAGATGTCTCATCAATAACATTGTAGCATTCGCTTAGAGTCAATTGAATGACGCCAATCATAGTTGTTGATTACACACATGTTTGCCTTTCAGCAATATTTTTCTCGGAAATTTTGTTTTTTTTTCTGGTACTGGACCACTGAGAATTCTTCCCAGTCATTCGCAGAGCTCAGTTTCGCCGAAAGTAGCTAATTCCTGAAACTGTGGATAAGCATGCATGGGTCAACTTGTTGGAACAAACATAACAAACTTGTTGAATCGTCAGATTCGTTACAAGGTGCATCCATCAAACAACATTGCTATAATCTTGTGTTGCCAAGTTTGTAGCAACAATGTTATCGGCGCGGAGATGACGAATCTTGAACTTGTAGTCGCTGCTTAAGCTTCCTAATGTCTAACAATCATGCAACAAGTTTAATCAGCTACAACAAACGTGGAGCAAGCTGTGAAAACACATTTTCTTGACAGCTTGTTTGCAACAATACATTCAACAACATTGTAGTTTTGTACCAAAACAGCTGTACGCTACCTTAACAGTTTTATCAAGACTGCATGTTATTAACTTGTTGCCATCAACAGGCGACCAATCCAGGCCGTTGATCTTCGAAAGATGAGCCGAAATATATCTAACGGGCGCATTTCCTTTCTGAAATATAAGAGTAAAAGGTTCAATGACCATTCTCATAATGACGTCACACGCGGAAAGCCTGACGTCACATGTTGGCTCGTTAGTTTTGCAGAGCCAATCAAATTTCATGTGACGTGTTTGACGTCATTATGAACTATTATTTTATTATACCAGTATATCACAAATAATTAAAACACTGGAACTATTTCAAAGAAATACAACAGAAACATACAAGAAATATATCACCACAAAGTATGGAATACGCACCCTCAAATCCCAAATACGAACATCGCCATCATGGGTTGTGGCAAGCATATGATTGTTCTGTGAATTCCACTTAAGATGGCTTGCTCCTGCTAGCAAACGGAAAGCTCGTATTGTAAACAACTTTTTGAATTCTTACTCTAGATATCAGTGAAAATCCCGAACTTTATATAAGCGGAATCAGATCAACAGACACTTCCCACTAACGATAGATTACAAAAGTGCATAAGACTCCGGTATATGAAATGAATATTGTGATGATGAAGCTGCTCTGAGCCACCGAGTCACCAACCGGGTAAGCTGAAAAATTAGCTTGACCACGGTGGGAATCAAACCCGTGACCTTTGGTTTGCTAGTCCAATGCTTTTCCAACTGAGCTACTAGGGCAAGACGGTTCGAGTATTTGATATTTCGGAACTGAAACTAGTCCCTTCCATTTCTAAATGATAGTCTATAAGACTCACGTATATGAAGCTGCAGCTTTATCACAATATTCAATAGATTACAAATCGATTGAAATTCGACAAGCATTACTTACAAACAGTTGAAAGAGGCTTTGGTTTCTTGCAATCTCTGAAATGAAGTAAATGAATTTAGCAGTCCAGATAGGTGTTACTGGATGGCGCTGGTAATAGGTGCGAGAAACTTGCAAATTGGTTCAAACCTGCAAACTACCCCCGCCTGCATCAAAACGAGGGAAGGTTGATAAGGGAAAAGATACAAGGCCTACCGTAAATCCCAGAGATAAATATAACTATCGGAAGAACATGACGCCAGGAGACGTGGATTAAATCTCGACCAGTTCAGGCAACTGAAATTTAGAAATATACATGTCATTTTGAAATTTTGGCAGGTAGACTGACTAGCCTCGTTTTAGGTAACGTAACTCGCAACAGGCCTCTCTCTCTCTTTTTAGAATAGATCGGTATGCAAATGCTATACATTTACATTGCACGCCTTAAACAGGTGCCACTTAGCCAGGGGCTATTTTCACAGTTTATATGTGAGATATTTAATCATACCACAGGTAGCCCAGTGATTGCAGCAAACATTATTCACTACAACCAAAGTGATAATTGAAATAACCCTAGGTAAACATATTTCAGAACTCGAATTTACCCGACAGTTCTTGTATGGGCAAGAAGTTCTTGATACTTTTTCCCCCTACCATCTCCCCAGGTCCAAAGTTCAATCCTTTTGTTGCACTAATAAAGACCGTAAAGACCGCAATAAGAAAGTAATGTTTGACAATTTATGCTTCAAAGTACAACAGATAAACTATGAGGTTTAAAGATTTCCATGAGAGAAAGGGCCAGACCAGTATCCAATTGAACTGATTATTTTATTATTTAGCAACAGACCTTTTTATAAACAAAACGTAAATACAAACAAAACTAGGATACCAGCCCTACACTTGAATACGTCAGTGGGCTGCACACTAGGAAATACATCACTTGGGTGGGCACTCAGAGAATAAATCACTGGGTGGACAAAATATTACTCACCGTTGAGGCAAGGTGAGTCTGATGACTTTGATGGGGATTCCACTCAATGGCAAAGCAGTCCCATTTACTTTGCCTTGTTATCTTACCACCAATACATGAATGACCTTGTGTCAAGTCATATAGAGCTAGTCCACCACGCCTAAAAAGATTTGGTAACAATACGTAAATTAGACAAAAAACAAATACTCAGGAAGAAGGACATATCATAATCAAACCAAATCAGCTCTAGGGTTCTTAGTTCCCAACAATTTTGTGCTAAATCACAAATGCACCCGGCACACTTGCTTAGTTCACACATGTTAGTCAGTGCATTCTTAATTAAATAATGCATGTCATCAAAATGTGGCCATCTGGATTCTAGATGAACGGACATGTCCTATTAATCTAAACATGAATCGACCGACAAAAATTGTTGGTGTGTGCTTGCTAAACATTTGAAGTTTTTCTTAATGAGCATTATAATGACTTACCCAGGTAAAGCTACAAGCTGTCCTGTATAATCAATTGCAAAAACTTGCACCTGCAAGGAAATGAGAAGGTTAAGTTCAGGTATATTCATGAAGACACATTTTTATTTAGTTCACACTCATGTAAATGCTTTTTAATAGTAGTAGACAGAAAATTTAGACTATCAAGTCAAGCAACTTAATGAATAACACAATCCTATGCGAGGAAAAACTATTTGGTGCTGTTAATTCTGCACAGCTTTAACCTAATCAGATTACCAGTTCTTTTGCAGTTATTTGTTTGAAATCAATGCCGGATTACCAAAGGGGCAACAGGGGCAATTGACCCTAGCCTAAAAAAATTGAAAGATATCCTCTCCCCTCTTCCGCCCCCGTTTCTAATTTCAGCGGCGGTCATGTTTATATGTTATCATCTAGTGCATTTGCATTCAAAGCCTCTGGAGGAGAGAGGGTGGTCCCTTCCTCTGAGCTTTAATCATACTCTGATCATGAAGGGGAGATCCACCTACAAATTATTCATATTTTTGTGAGCTGTGACCAGGCCTAGAAAGATTAATCCGGCAACCCCACATACTCTTTTTTGAAAAAATACAATATCATTCAAGCTATTAGCTTTAGAAATACATGTAGGATAATCCTCCAATACTGCTTGCTCAGTTGCTCTCACCGGCCATTCTGTAAAGGAATAGCTTTCTATTTCCCGAGCCATTCTTGTGACAACCAAAACAATTTTTTATCTAAATACAATGCATGTGGGTTTAAAAATTTAGATACCATATTAACGTTTATGTAGAATTAAAAAAATTAGGAGGAGCAGTAATTAGCGTATTTATAAATGGTATAACCTAGGAACCTACTCTGCCTAGTGGCTTTCACCAAGCTTCTATTCGTCAATCCTTACGTTACCCACCTTGGTTAGTCTTCACCACTGGTCTTTATCCGACTTGCTAAAATTCTTGTGTGAAATTTCGCCTTGTTGGGACTTGGGCCATCGTCACTCGTCAGGACGGAACTTTTAATTACTTTCAGTCTTTCAGATTGTGGCCATATTGTCATCCTGATTTGACAGTAGCTTACATGAAGTTGACTCACTTGACCATATGAAAAAAAAAAGGTACTCAAAAAGTACGGCCAGTGACCTTTTCAACGGCAAGTGTGGTATTTTATTCCCAGTCTCGGGATTTTCTGTAGCAGTAGAAATTTTATTTTAAAATGTAACTTTTGAAACGATGCAGGGATGACATCTGGACGGAGATCTTTATTAGAAGTGACAACTTTCAGTTCATGTTGATTTTGGTTTTTATCGTCATTAAAAACACCGTGATCTCAATTTTCATTTCGCATTTGAGGACGATTGAATATAGAAACAAAGGGAAGAAGCATTGAAGAACGCGTAATCGACCTCGTACAGTTTGCAACTTTCTGTGCATCCCTGGGTACGTAGTTACTTTCTGTATGCTTTCCAACGAGAAATCACTTGAAGGTAGAAATGTTAGCAAAAGATGTATACAGGAGCGCCGAACAAAGTATTAGGCAAGCTGAATTTCACATGCGCAACTATGCTTGCCACCAAGGGAGAGATTTTGAATCGTTCACATCATATAGATGCTCTTACTTGGTTTATGTTAAAAAAATATTTCACTCGAGGCAGTAGTAGCAAAATCGAAAAGTTCGTCTGGCCCCACGTTTTGCCGGTTAAAAGTATAATAACGGGACGTCATAAAAGTTATTTGCCCTAAAATATTTTTTTCAGAATTGGATCTAAAATGACCGCCAAGGAGCTCAATTATTGGACAAATATATATGGCCGGTTTTCCACGAGCAATATTTTTCGCGCGAAGCAACATTTTACTTTTGTTTCAGAGCTCTTAGTCGCTCAAATACAATAAAGTCGCTTTGCACGAAAAATATCGCTATATGGGAAACCGGCTTATGACCGTACCGTCTGAACGAAATAATAAAGATTAATATTACCTTCGATACAGCGTAGGACGCGCCAGCAGAATCATAACCCGAATTAGGCATGTGCAGCCTAGATTCTGCTGGCCCATCTCGATTACGACTTAAATGACGAAATATGAACTGTTAGGTTTGGATAATTTGAAATTCCCAGTTTAGCAAAAGAGTAGCAACGATCCCACATTTTACATCAATAGTATAAGAATTCGTGTAATAAAATAACCATATTATATAATACTTTTATCGTCAATATTTGTTAGGACAGTGAAAACGACCATTCAGTGAAAATGGCGTGCGTACTGTCATGCGAATAGTCCCAGACGAGCGGTTTTGGCGGAGAGAAATGTATGTAAGACGAAAACAACTGGCTTTGGACATCCACGAAGATCTAGTTCCTGGAAGAAAAACATCACAACTTTGTTTATACATCACAATGATTTACACATAAAAATTTCATTCCGTTTTCGACGAAATTTGACATACCTGTTCTCCTTCATCTCCACCAAAATCAAGCCAGAGCAAGCGTTGTCCGTCATCGGCAGACATCTTTAAACGATCAAACGGGAAGGACCATAAAATCTGGGACTTTCCTGAAGAATCTATTCCTGACCTCGCGTCAGTTAGGGTGAAACCATTCTCATAATGAATTGTAAGACGAGTTTCCTGATTGTGCCACGTCACCGCTACAAGATATTGAAAAAACAGTTATTCCATTCAACATGCGGGTGTTTATTGTAAGGAAGAAATAGTGACGGACGGGTCGGTTTTAACTATGAAAACGAGTTGGTTTTACAAAAAAAAAACAAGTTGCTTTTACCCATGAAAACAAGTTGGTTTTACCCATGAAAACAAGTTGGTTTTACCCATGAAAACGAGTTAGTTTCAATCATGAAAACGAGTCGGTTTTAACCATGACAACGAATGGATTTTACCCATAAAAACGAGTTGGTTTTAACTATGCAATCAAGTTGGTTTTAATTAGGAAAACGAGTTGGTTTTACCAATGAAAACGAGTGGGTTTTACCCATAAAAACGAGTTGGTTTTAACTATGCAATCAAGTTGGTTTTAATTACAAAAACAAATTGGTTTAACCTAATGTAGTAATGAAAAAGACAAGTTTGTTCTACTATTGAAAAAGGTTTATTCCTTGTGCTTTAATAGATGCAAACGAGCAAATACTTATGATGATCAGCGGATTGTAAAGACGCCTTTCCCATCCGTACAATCATAACTTACCCACACACTCAAGCATCAAAAGAAAAAACACTTCAAACCACAGTTAGTGTAAACAAATAACTTAACTCATCATAAGTAAATACTATAGTAACAAAGAGCGACTTACAGTATCTTAAAAAGACGACTTAATGACGTTAACAACTCACCACAATTTATTTCTTTGATTAAAGCAGCCGCGCTGTGGGCTCCTTCAATAATACTACGACACCAATGAGCCAGTTCACGCGGTGTTTCCGCTCGAAATAGATGAGCTTCCACACCTTTCCGTGAGCCTGTTCTTGTTCCAAACGTCAAATCTGGTGAATTCAAGCGTTCTGATGAGGTTCCAGTTGAGTTCACTAATCTAAAAAAATAATTTCATATTCGATGACCGTAACGTAACAACTTTTTTGGCATTTCGTATAGTAGCTAAAAGCCTTGCCTCATGTAATAAAAAGAAACGGCTGCTATTCACAATAATATGGACACTTTGTCTGGAAAAGATAGTTTGTTGACAATTCGTCACTATATATATATAGATAAAGCTGGAAAAACATCATCTATCAAAAAGACGAATGCGCATAACGATACTAAAAAGCTATTGCGGATATAAGGAAGAATATACAATATTACCAACGGAAGAACTACAAAACTCATTCCTTTTTTGTTCAGGACTGGATTAATGCGAAAAGGTCTTTTCTAGCCACAAATCTTTACTTAACGAAACGTTACATATCTTACACCACACACAGGAAAAACGATCACATTTTTAAATTACAGTATTAGTTTGTGGGTACATCACGTGGCTTGTAGCTATATTTATTTATGCAGAGTAAAATTTCGGGGCGTTCATCGATACGCGCTATTCAATTGACTATAGATCTGATAAAATCACTATACAGTAAGTGACTAGGGTTAACGGAGCGAAGCTTTACAGAAATAAATATCATACGTGTTGTTCCTACAAACTGATAATGCAAATTGCTGTTTGCCATGCAAAATTACAAAATTATACCTTGCAAGGCATCCGAAATATCGCCCGGCGATGTTATCTCACGTGCTCTTTGTTGGTTACTTCAAAGGCTCTTCCGTCCCCCTCAAAACATGCAATTTAGATCTTGACCGCAGACTACTGACTACGACGGTAATCGTTTAGCGTAATACAGGCAATTATTCATACAAGTCTTCTTAAATTTTGATATTCTGAATGGTTTTATATGTTGTTGATATTGTGTTTTCCAAATAATCTCTTTTGCAACTTATCTCGGTCAATTCGTTTAGCAACTAATCTCGGTCGCGTCAATTCGTCAAGAGAGCATACATCTAAACATTTAATATTACACGAATTCGGTTTTATTTGAGGTTTTAACGGTCCATGTTCGTTGTTTGTAATCCTAAATCGCTACTGTCTCAGTAGTGGCAGTGGACTTGGTACCTGGTGAAGTGAGTTTGAAGCGAATGAACAACGCTTGGAAGGTTTTGAAAGCAAGAGGAAACATATGTATACATGCATGGTTAGCAGGTTGCCATCTTCTAACCATGCATGCATATCTCTCCTTAAAACCAAAAAACTTACACTAGCATTAAAATGTATCACTTCACCGCTTAGTGTTATCAGCCAATTAGTCTTCATACATGTTCACAATGTGTGTTTCCAGGCGTATCCACAAACAAACAAGGCCGCTTTCCGCCCAACCTTGCAAGGTTGATTGATTGCTTTCGTACGTGCGTGCGTAAGGGCGTGGAAAAGTTTCAGGGAACGTTCAGTTTAATTACTTTTAAATACCTTAGGGCTCATCGCACGAACACATGAAACAATACAGAAATACAGAATACTGCCTCTACTAGTTTTGCAATGATTAAAATTTACAGTATGTGATTTCAACTTTTCACAGGTATAAAAGCTACTACAAACAAATTACTTGAATGATAAAATATCCATGGGCCTTCAAAGCTGACCGCAGGAGGACTATAGCAACTCAGCATTGACATTCAGTTTATAACTTGTGCAGACTAAACTGACTGTAAGCAAATAATTTCAAGGTGTGGTTGCTTAAGTCTGACTGAGTTATAAAAGGGTTTGCAAACTTTTCATATATTTTCATACATAAATTGAAAAATAAGCAGTGACAAATCTCATGTCTTTTTAGTAAATTATGTGTTATTGCTTCAAAGGGTAAAATACCACACAGATTAAATACCTAACTAGATAGATGACAAAAGTAGGGCATATTTCAGCAAAACAAATTATTAAGACTAAAGCAAAGCAATCTTTACCTGGTTGCTAACAATGGATGACTCATAAAAGGTGATGCCCATTCCTCTAATGTGAATGCAACAGCATCATATAGTAACATATCTTTATCTGTTAATGCCAAAAAAACTGGCTTCCATTCCGGTTTAGGGCTGTCGCCGCCAACATAAACTTGCTCACTAAGCCAGCCCATAGTGTGTATTTCCCTATTGCCTGGTGACCCACTTAGTATGACATTAGCTTCATCTATCGCTGTAAATACAAGAGAAACACAAGTTAGTGCCAGTTAAAATTTATGCCCAGATTAAGAAACAAGTATTTTGGTTACTTGTATAGTTGTATATAAGCATCTTTCATGGTGCGGAGCAGCGAATTTATATTCGTTCACAATTTAACTTGTGATAGCTTAATACAATTTGCTTCATAATTTATACTTTTGGTCTGATAACAGTCAAATTTTAGGTACTTGTTCTGTACTCAGAGTTAGGTGACTGTCTATCTATCAACAGTATTCCTTTATCTAGAGTTTACCCACAGCAAAGAATGATTGGTTAGTCTATGACCCTTTTCCTTATGCATACCTATCTATTTCACAGAGGGGATTCAACTTTCACAATGGTGCATCCTATACTTTCCAGGCCCACGCCTCTGTGTATATCACCACCTAATTTGACTACACGTATGTATTCCCATTATCTATCATTTGACCACACATATATATTTCCATTAACTATCTTCAGCCTACAATAGGTGGGATTTACAGATAAATATGTGACATCATAGAGTATATAAATGAAACATTACTTTCTATTAAACAGCTGGCAATACACTTAGTTACACTCACTGAAGTGTTTTTAATACTTGGTCTAACAAGTCATGGAAAAGTATATATTGCCAGTGAGACCATGTTTACACAGGAACAGATGAATTTATGCCTATGCTTGAGTTCTTAGGTTCATTTGTTTACAACAGACAAATAGGATTAATATTTGACTGTTATTTGTTTAAACAAGGAACTAAAAGAATTCAAGCACTGCTTCAAATTCCTCAAGTCTTTCGTGAATATAGTCCTAATCAGATTGAGTTAATCGGTTACTACGAAACATATAAATCACAGACATACGTTCGGAATGAAAAGACTATACAAATTCTGAAAAATTTATGAGGTTAAAATTGAGGTTTTCGTCCAAACATGTATGTTTTTAAAAAACAGATGGGCTCGTGCATTGCATACCGACTGCCTAGCATTCTTCATTAACATAACATAAAGTGAAATCCGAATTCCGCGGGAGAAAATCACAGGCTGTGAGTGTGTAAAAACATGGCTTTAATTTTTATAAATAAACTGCTCGCGAACTTACCAGGTTCTATGAGGCGTGAAACATTAGTATGAATAACACTGTACCATTGCTGGGCAGATGCTGCGTCGTTACATCTCAATATGCATGCAGATCTGCCATCTGAACTAAAAATTTCAAAACTTCGTCCTTCTGCACCTTGAACCTTCGCAGGAATGTACCTCGACACATAGGAAAGTTTCAAATTTATGGATTTTATTTCGGGCCAATTTTGAGGCGGCGAGCTCACAGCATTGCTCGTGCTAGACTCGCTACTTTTAGAGCCACGAAAATACGGTGTAACTTCTTTGAGATATTTCACAGTCAAGTCAACTTCGCGACCGGCCTGCTTGAGCGCGCGTACGGCTTCATCGTGCGTTGCATTCCGCAAGTCTTCTTGATTGACAGCCAAAATAGCATCCCCAACGTACAGGGCATCTGTCTGATCTGCTGCTAGTCCCTTGAAGATTTTTGAAATGAGAATGGGCATTTTGTTCTCTTTGCCACCTTTTATTGATATACCTAGGCCGCCCACTTCTTGTTTGATCACACGAACTTTGCGAACTTGATTTAAAATTGATTCGGGAGGGATCTTCTCGTCGGGTAAGCCTACCGTGTCGCCATCTTTTGACGATAAACTACTTGAATTTGATGATTTTGAAGAGTCTTCTGCGTTGAGAGTGAGAGTCTCTTCGTCCAAGGTGACAAACACACGTCTCCAGCCATCTTTTGTGTAGTAATCAAGCAATCCCGATCGCGACGAGGCAGCCATAACTTACATTCTATTTACTATACTTTATTCACTTCACGTTCGCCTTCAACAACCTCGTCCCCAACCTCCTCTGGGCGGCGGCGAGGGGGGAACTTTATACCCAACATGTACTTTGTTCCGGTACTACTTATGTTGATTTTTGGGATAGTTGTTTTTGCAAATTGTTTTCTGTGAACCTGTTTGAAAGCAAGTCTTCGTATTAAGAAGAGCAGGTAATCTACTTTGAGCGTGAGTAATCATGCCATATAGTTTGGTTGTTTAAAGAAAAATGACGGGTGAATTCATTCATTCCCCAGGGGACCTAATATTAATCTGTGATCTGTGTCTGTGCCCCAACATTAAGCTTTCGCATATGTTTTCATGGAATATGTATCAAATTATAGGAAACACCTTCTCGGAACCGTCAGGGCATGGTCGGAAAGTTCCTAATTGGCAAATTATTTTCAAATCTTAATTTTTACAGTGTACTGTGTACAGACACTAAGCTTTGTATTTCAAGCTGAAAGTGAACCAGTTTCCGGCTGTCAGCCAGGGTGGAACGAAAACATCGATGTTGTTTTTTCGCTTTCAAAGGCAGGAAAAGGGGAGAAATTTCCTTGCATAGACACTTCTGCATTCACCAATACTGAGAAATATTTGCAAGACTTTAGGAGTTCACTTTGTCTATGATTTATCTTTGTGAGATAATTGTTGTTACTGCATGGGGTAATTGGGGTTGGTTGGCCACCCAACGTTTTACATATGTGAGCTTATTATATTTAACGATGAGTTTATTATTTTTTATAGAGTAAAAAATGCTGTCATTATCAGATGCTGCACAACTTGAATCACTTGGTGACAAAGCCGTCGCTCGATTCAAGCCATGGTGGGAGGTTCTTACATTTTACAGCCTGAATGGCCTGTTGATGGCAGTTCTGTTTGCATTGGCAGGCATTACCATTTCTGGTACCTATAACATCTGGTGTTTTCCAGAGGGAAATAATACTAATTTGGATTATACAGTGATGAATTATGCCAGCTCCCGATGCTCAAGAATATTTGAAGGAGACTATCTGATATATTTCCCATATTGGATGTTCTTGGAGTGGAGCATATTCTTTGTCATCCATTTGCTATGGTTTAAATTGCCTGCAACATTTTTCTTATTCCAACAACTATCGGATGTGTTTGCTGAATTCAGTGCTATAAAACCTGTTGAATACAACACTGAAAAACGAATTTCAAGAGGTACTGTACTGTAATGTTTTATAAAATCAGGCTTATGACACCAAAATACTTGTTTAATTTAGCCTAATTATATTAAATCTCAAGTTTAAATTTTTACATGTCACTACTTGTAAAACCTGAAAAACCTGTAGATTCAACTACGTGGGGCCAGTTGTATAAGACTAATTAACTTTTAACTCTAGTTAAGGACAGAATTGGCCAATGAGAGATGTGTATTTCTGAGTTAACTAGGATTTAACTATGCAAAATGTAGTTAAACAGTTTTATACAACCGGTTCCAGGACAACTACCCTCTAACTAGTGTAGTTAATTTTTTTTTTGGCTGATTCCAGAGTAAAGACCACATTAGGCTCCATAAGATTAAGATTTCTTTACTTCCTTTTTTGTTAAAATGGATAGTTCAATGTCTTTTTATTGTTTAGGTAATGCTGGTTTGAGCAGCAAATTGACTGGTCTTCATCTGAGACAAAACAAGGAAACCAAACAAAAAGTCAGAAATCTGGTTGACCGCCTCCTGGAAATAGTCCAAGAAAACAACCATTTAGTGTTTATGTACACTGTGAAGGCAATCTTTCTCTGTGTTTCGAATGCTGTTGTGACTGTTGTGTTAGTTTTGTGGCTCTATGGTCGACAATGGCATGCATCATTCCCCTGTGATCTATCCAATCACATCCCTCTCATATACGAGTATTTAACATGCTCACTTCCTGCAGCACCCTTTCTTTATGGATTGATGATCTGCAACATTATACTTGCTTTTTGCATTTGTGTTTGCAATATCTTCGCGCTAAAGTGGGTGATAACATTTCGATTATCCACGTACTCGCATTACAAGAGCGCTTTCCAAAAATGGACGTCGTTCGTCGATAAAAAGGGGTTTTTGGATTTCTGTTTTTGCCTGGATTTGACCAGCTGTACTAGCAAAGATGGTAAAATACTGGGAGATACCATCTACTCCAGTCTAAAGCTCTACCAGAAATCCGATAAACATACGTCACACGTAGAACTTATACAGGAGATCAATAAAAAAGCAAGTTTTTCGTCCATGTTTCACCAAGGAGAGGTGATAGCCACTGAGCTAGGACTGAAAATTTTGGAAGGTAATGTGTCGGATGATTGTCTGTTTAATGCTATAGCAAAGGTAAATGGCATTGAAACGGAAAACGTTTTCGATGCAATCGTCCACGAATTGACAACTAAGATGCACGTTTACAAGGACCTCGTTGACCTCGATCTGAATTGTCCCGGCTTTGAGGAGTGCGTTGGATTGATACGATCAGAAAAGAAGACCCCAAAAGAATTTTATCATTTTGCACTAATGGCTGCATGTAATGCGTTCAGTGTTGATATTCTTGTCCTCAGTACTGGCGCTAAGTGTTGGCATTACAAGGCAACCGACAATGGCGACACGGCTTCATCTACGCCGACTAAATATTTGTTCTTCATCCATCCAAACTATTACACGGCCGTTATAGAGGAGGTGAATGAAGAAGACAAGAGAGATAAGAGACGGTCGTTTATCTCTGATCCTGACTATCGCAAACAGCTTCAAAATCAATCCCGTACCTCTTGGGAAGATGTTGGAAAACGCAAATACCAAAAGACAATGAAAGATTTGAATCCTGAAATCCTGTCTTATGGAAAAGCTACCGTTCCACCAACCAAAGCGCCGACCAATATTTTGGCTGATTTATTCAATGAAACTGGGAAAAAGATTTCCAGACAGATTTTGAACAAAATTTACATTCCTGGTTTAACCAACCAGCAGCACTAAAATGAAACAAAATGTTTTCCTTATTCTTAAAATTTTGTTTGGATGTCTGACCAGCTGATCGTTTACAACAACGAAGTTTTTAACTTGTTCCTCTTTCCATCTTTCAAAAGGCCTGGGACTAGTTCGTATAAAGTAATTTTACAAAAATCTTGGGTAACTAAAAATAACGCGATCTGTTAAAAACATTTATGCCATGTTCACAGTCTTGACACCAAATCGAACGAAACGTTCACAAGTTCACAAGTCAATATTTGTGTATTTTTTGCGAAAATACACAAATATATAGCGAGTTTTACTCTCTGTAATTTGTTCTAAAAAAATTTGTCACACAAAATAGCTTTGAGTGGTTATTTAGAGCTTGATGAGATGGACTGACTGGAAAGATCATTAGAGAGCTTTAGCAATGACTACGAGTACGAGATTCGTCATTCTCGCGCGTTGTTTGCTTACGCCATCAGCCGAAACTCGTAGTCGCTGAGCTTTCGAGTACGAACTTTATCAAAAAACTGGTACTCAAAAGCTCAACGACTACGAGTTTTTCTGATGGCGTTGGCAAACAAGGCACGAGAGTGACGAATCTCGTACTCGTAGTCGTAATCGTAGTCACTGCTAAAGCTCCCTATTGTTTGTAAGAAAGCTGTGGCCGCACGGGAATTATGGGAAGCGAGGTGCCAAATAGCGCGCACAGGTGAGGGACTGTGGAAGAGTCAGTACATAGTATAGGTCAGTAACGCGAACAAATAAAAGAAGAAAGCGTATCTACTTTTTCGCGACGAATTTTTTCGCAAACCAGTCACATCACCGGATTTCAGATATCGCTTTGCGTCGTGCGAATAAATTCGGCTATTGGAAAACGGGCTTAAGAAACACGTTGGTCGTTGTCATGGAGGACATGAGAGATATGATTTTTAGAGCACGCCACGTACTATTGAGCGGCTTACCCTCTTGGGCGATAGTTAACAAATGGCGCAAGCTAAAATCACGACTAACGTGATATTTAAGTGTTTAAGTAAGAGGTGTGAAATGTGAATGTGTATTCAGGTAATTGCACTCATGAAGCCCCGGGTTAACGGACCGAAAGCTTTGCAGTATTAAATACTTACGGGGGTACCTACAAGCTAAATTACTTATCGATTATCAGCATGCAAACATTCAAGAATATTAACAGTAGGTTGGTTGTAAAACGCCTCACAAAAATCACAACTCACCAGGTTACCACCCTGTATGGGTTTGCTCTTTCTCATGCACTAAAAGAGACTATCTATCTATAAGAATTCTGATTTATACAAATGAATAAAAGCTTAGTCAGAACTTCAAACATTGATTGTCCTTTTAAATCAATCCGAACTGATTTATTAAATCCATTGGTAAGAGATACAAATACCAATTTGACTAAAAAAATGGCGTCTCATCTTTTGTCCTAGTAATGTATTTGGCACATTGATTGTCTCAAAAATTTGCTAATTTTGCTTTTAATATACAGCCTAACAAATATAACAAGAGCATATTTAATGCCTGTTGAAAATCTCCAAACAATTCCACAATCTCACACTCTGGGACTCTATACCTATCATTCTACAATGATTTATTCAGAATTCAACACTTTACAACAAGCTCTATGGTACTGTCTAACCACGATACTATAATTCGCGATCTAATACACAACACTACAACAATGATTTTAACCTAAATTTATAATAACAAAACAGGATGCTTTACTATTCAATCATGCAATTTAGACTACACCATAAGTTGTATGCAATTATTACTCTGACGGATGTAAAAGAGGGCCTATGCAACAATCGTCATTCATATTGTTCAGGGTGTCACGTTTGTACGTGTGTTCACACGTTCACATACGCCAGGGTACGAATCGTATACGACAAATCGCGTAGCGTTAATGCGCCTTTACAAGACTATATAAGATGTTTTTCTGTAGTTTTAGCTCCGCTACAAACCGATTACGTTATTACGGACCTTAAGATACGCCAAATCTACAACGCGGACGTGAAGTAAAACTGCCTTCATTTGATAAAAATTTTGGGCTCTATGTGGTAAACAACGACATGCAGAGCCAACTCATTCCCGGCGTGTGTTTTTGTGGCAATAACGAGAGCTGTATGTAAACTGGGTTCTTAACATGTCACGCATCTGCCGTCGCAGATTTGGTGTTCCTTAAGGTCCCTATTATGTGGGCCGCTGTTTCTGCGGTTGCTACTACGTTATATACCTCAAAATTTATATCAGTTTCCTATGCTATATGATACTATCCCTATGCATGCAATTTCTACTACACTTTTACTATACAGTATCATTTAAGTGAGAGCCTAATTTCTGCAACAATGTCTTTTGCAGCCACAGGAACATACCATTTAGCAAAACAGTTTACAGCCATCACTCTCCAGAGCTGCATCTCTTAAACATTTAGCACCTTCAGCTGTTAAACCATTGTCACTTACATATAGCTCAGTAAGTTTACAGTTGTCACTTTTCAGAGCATCACTTAAATATTTAGCACCTTCAGCTGTTAAACCATTGCTACTTACATATAGCTCAGTAAGTTTACAGTTGTCACTTTTCAGAGCATCGCTTAAATATTTAGCACCTTCAGCTGTTAAACCATTGCTACTTACATCTAGCTCAGTAAGTTTACAGTTGTCATCCTCAAGAGCCTCACTTAAATATTTAGCACCTTTATATGTGAAAACATTATCATGGACATCTAGCTTAGTAAGTTTACAGTTATGACTCTTCAGAGCATTACCTAAATACTCAGCACCTTTATCTGTAAACATATTGTCATGTACATCTAGTTCAGTAAGTTCACAGTTGCGACTCTTCAGAGCATCGCTTAAATATTTAGCACCTTCAGCTGTAAAATAATTACCACTTACATCTAGTTTAGTCAGTTTACTGCTATCACTTTTCAGAGCATCGCTTAAATATTTAGCACCTTCAGCTGTAAAAACATTGTCACTTACATCTAGTTTAGTAAGTTTACAGTTGCGACTCTCCAGGGCATCACTTAAACATTTAGCACTGTCAGCCGCTAAATCATTGCTACTTACATCTAGTTCAGTAAGTTTACAGTTGTCACTCTTCAGAGCCTCACTCAAATATTTAGCACCTTCAAGTGTTAAAGCACTGCCACTTATAACTAATTTGGTAAGTTTACAGCTGTCAGTCTTCAAAGCTTCACTTAAATATTTAACACTGTCAGCTGTTAAATCATTGCTACTTACATCTAGTTTAGTAAGTTTACAGTTGTCACTTTTCAGAGCATCGCTTAAATATTCAGCAGCTTCAGCTGTTAATAAACCATCATTGTAACTTACATTTAGTTCAATAAGTTCACTGTTGCCCCTCGCCAGGCCATGGTTATCTTTCTTCAAAAACTCAGCCAGTTCACGGATAGCAATGTTCGTCATAGTACAACGCTCGATTTCAAGCTTTTTCAAGTTCTTGATGTGGCTTAAAAATTTGAACGAAGCCGTAGTTTCTGCCGGTGCAATATTTAATCCTCTCAAAGCGAATGTTTCATCATCATCAACATCCTCATCATCATCATCATCATCATCATCATCATCATCATCATCATCATCATCATCATCATCATCATCATCTTCTGACGAAAACGACGAAATCATTTCCATGACGCGATCTTCTTGCATTTCCCAAACACATTTTATGACGAGTAAACTTTTGTTATTGCTGTCGTCAATGTATCGCTCCTTTGGCATCCAGTCTTGAAATCTAGATAAAGATCATTATTTTGAGAGAAATTTCACAAGTTTAGGACTATAAAATCAAGGAAACTTCGTAATCGGTGCTCTGAAAACGACAGAGACGGGTCCTAGAAATGGGATTTAGTTCCTGGGGGGATGGGATTTGACTCATTTGACCCTTTTAAAAGCGGCGATTTTTACACTCGGACTGGGATTTCTTATGAAGTGGAATTTCTTTTCGCTTTTAGTGTCCGACTAGCGTACGCGATCACATATTCATGTTAAGGCCGACACAGACCGGACGCGAATTGGCAACGCGGCGCGAATTTTCAACGTTTTTAATTTTTCAAAATCAAAAAAATTTTAAACGATCATAATATTCTTGTATATTGCATAACAATAAAACATTTTAACTGCTCTAGCGTCCATAGTTTCCAAATTTTGCTTCCAGAATTTAGTTTATATGCTTCTGAAAACTCAAAATTCGCGTCGCGTTGCCGCATCGCGTGCGGTCTGTGTCGGCCTTTAACCTTGCCGTTGCGACAAAGCAGCACCAAGTCCGCAATCGCTTGCGTCCTTATATACAACGAAGGGAGCAGAGAAGTCCGGCAGCGACTATATTGCATAGGTGGTATTGCATGGCGTGGTACACAGACGGTCCTTAAGCTCATTGAACGACCTGTCGGCTGATGGCGTTCAGTTAAACTCTGCTTGGTGCTTAGTCATGTGCAGAGTAGCGATATCCGCGAAATTCTTTATAAACCTTCGATAGTAGGACGCCATGCCGATCAGCCCATTAATGCACGAACTTCGGTAAAGGAAGACGGGGTTGCAAAGTCTCGCACCGCTTCAACCTTCGATGGGTCAGGCTCGGTCTCTCGTGCTGATACGATGTCACCAAGGAATTCAATTGATTCTTGAGCGAACTGGCACTCTCCCGTTTGACTTTCAACCCTGCCGCGCGAATACGATTAAATACGTCATTCAAAATTAGCGGTGCTCTTCCCACGTCTCGGAAAAAAATATTATGTCATCAATGAAGACGAGGCACCCCTTCCTTCCCCTTCAAAACATTTCCCATCATGCGCTGAAACGTGGGGACGCGTTGGTTAAACCCTCTGAACATCCACACTCAAAAAATAAATTTTTAATAGAAAATTAATCATACTATCAAAATGACACAACTGTAGTAAAACAGTGCAGAAATGGCTGAATATTAGTGAAAGGCAGAATATTAGTTTTACCTTTTGCATATACATTCTATTATTTCACTGTCTGTAAGTCTTGTTGACCTGATAAGGAATTAAATCTGATAACTGATTTGATACAACTGAAGTAAAATTATAATAGAATAATTTCGTAAATAAGTTAGTACAACGCAGTTGCTTTGGCCTGGGTGCCTGTTAAATTAGTTAATTATTACTAACTGTCTTTCCAGGGAGACATTCATGGGAGTTGTGGCTTCCACCCTTTGAAAAATTTATTGGTAATATATACTTACTTTGAAATGAATTAATTTAATAAGAGGAATTAAGTAAATCCACTCAGTCTTTCAAGTATGCTTGTTTAACCTGAAACTCAGTGTTGTTGTCAAGCAAGCTGAAACTCTAGCCTTACAGCTCCCCTACCCCCCCCCCATCCCTCTTTAGGGTCTGGCTATGTCACATCATATTTCTGGTGACCTCTTATTAAAGATGATCATGGCCCTGGACCAATGAAATTGCTTGGATAAATTGGACTATACACATGCGATGCATACATCAATAAGAAGAAATTGCATAAAATTAAAAAATTAAAAACTTGCTGCGAGCTTTAAAAAATGTCGAACCCTGTATCCTTTTAAAGTCATTCCTTTGAAAATTCAAGAAAAAATTCAAAAGAGAAAGTAAAAGTTTCTATCTTAGTCACTAGGAAAAGGTATGTCCCAAATATTGCTAGGTTAAGGTTAGGTTAAGTTATATGATATTATTTATGAACTGGCTACAACTAGTTATTGCACTTGAAACTAAAATGCAAAATTATTACCTTGATCCTCTAAGTAACCAGTAAATCGGCCGATGATACCACTTGGGATTATTAATTTCTTCACTGTATTCATTTTCTGTTGAACTGATGATATAAAAACAGTCATTCATTACAGATATGAAAAAAGAAAAATGATTATTCTACGCAGAATCATATAAATAAGAATTACCAAAAAATTTTGAAACATTAGCACAATCTGAATTTTCATGTTCATACTAGTTAGCTACCTTTGTACTATGAATTACAATAGCTTTCTTGTCCATTGTTAAAAATCAGTGCACTGAGTTTAATGGTGCAGAGAGTCTTGCTCCAGCACAGCAAAATTATTTTTGTCACAGGTTTCACTTTAACACTCTTGAGTTTTATGATATGGATGATATGAAAGTTTCATAGCTTATTACTTACAGGTTTCATGTTATAAGTTCTACCTTAAATTAATAGTTTGTTTATAACTACATGGTTGTTCCTAAAGGACTGTCCATCCTTAACAAATATTGTTTTGAGTATATGCACAGATAATCTTGAAGAAAGCTGAATTAGCACTGGTATATAACAGATTTGTGTGTTTGCAATTACAGTCTGATTAGCATTGATGATGGTCTGGGCTTATGGACTGAATGCTCTCCAAAACTAAATTCCCTTGGTGTTTCCAAAAACAAAAAGGTTTTAAAAAAATATGTTTGTCACCAATTAGCACAGCTTGCATACATATAGATATCAAAATAAGGCATAATATAATAGAACTTATATGGCTACTAAAGTATTTTGTGCATTTAATTTGAGGAAAATAAGGCATACCTTAACTCTCTCATCCTATCTCCAAGTAACCCAGCTACAAATTGGATCACCAAATGCCACCTGGGTTTATCAATGTGCTCTTCTAGAAATCCTTTAACATTTTCAAGATCATCAACCACATGTAGTGCAGCCAGAAACTCTTGAATTGTAAGATGAAGGAAAGAAAAAATATCCTGACGACCAGTACTGTTCTCCAACTTATTGAAAACACCAGAATCTGATAATCCAGCCATGGATTTATCACTGGATCTATCAAAAATTAACTGATCATTTTCCATTCCATTCATTGCAATTCCCTTCAATTTGCTCAAGTCCTCTTGAAGCTGCTTTGGAAGTTCGGCAGTCAAATAATTTTTGTCTATTGGCTTATTCTTGTTTTTTGAATTGTGTTTTAACAGCAAAATCCTTACAGCTCTCTTGTACAGTTCAGTCATTGTTTTGGGAATTCTCTGGAATCATTCCCCTCATGTTCACCAAAATCAATGCTTTCATTTAATGTCAAGCACATAATTTGGCAATTAACAGGTATGTAACAGAAGCTTATAAGTTCAGGGGAATCCTTGATTATGTTCCACATTTCTGAACTTTTCTGTGTGTCATCACAACAGAATTTTCTAACAAACTCTTCTATTTGTATCTCACTAAAACCCAATATCTCCACTTGTCTATCAAAATTAAGATCTTGGTAGGCACTTCTGCTGTGGGTCGAGATGTGGTTAACACAGTAACTCCAGGCAATAGTTGATTATTCTTCACCAGCTGTTTGAAAATCAGATATATATGAGCAGGTTCATTTAGGCTGTTTACAGTTTTTCCACTAGTTAAATGCTCATCATCTACTTGAAGTTCATCCAAGCCATCAAAAACAAGGATGGTATTACTTGGTTTCTTGCGAATATATTTATATGGTCTCCTGGCCTTGGGCAAATCTACTGCCTTATTGAGACCATGAGCCTGATCTAACATTTCTTGAAGACTTGTTTCTCCCTTGTTAAAATTACGAAATTCAATCAATAGTACAACCTTTTCCTGCCAGAATTCCGGTATTTCGCGTTGTTGTAGACCTTGTTGCCACTCCTGAGATATTTTCTTAGTCAGTATGGTTTTCCCAATACCAGGTCTGCCAACCACAAGAACCGTTCTAGGATGGTCTTCACCAGCTTCTGCTGCTTGAAATAATTCTGTTGTACTGTTGAGGGGTTTGGAATTAGGGGGCTTTTCCAATTGAATATCGTAAATCTCATGTCTACCTTTCATTAATTCTCTTTCAGAATATTTGACACGCTCCCTTCCATCTTGAATTATAACATTGATAAACATTTCATCCAGTTTTCGTTCGTTCCCTCCTAACCCGTCATTCATAGTATATACACCTTGGAATATATTTTCTCGAATCATACAGTTTATATCCTGTTCGTCTGGATTAGTACGTTTTCTTAAAAGGTACACGGTAATGAACTCCTTATCAGTACGGAAAGTGGGTGTCTTCCATGCAGACCACAACAGATAAACAATCTCAACGAGTGTCACTGCATCGACGAGAAAATTTATCGTGATGAAGCCGACAACAACTTGTTGCTTCCCCCCACCAATTGAATAAGTACAGTCCACAAATGAAGAATTCGTAGTTGATATTGTAACGTTCTCATGGAAGGTACTAGTTGTTGCTTTCACATTTGGCAAAGGACATTTAAAATGGGTCGGAAAATTCGACGAGGTTAAGAGAAATGCTGAGAATATGGTCAGTGGTATTATACGACATACGATTAAATGGATTATGTAAGCCATAAATACAAAATAACGACTACTACCTGGATAGGCCACTGGTTCGTCTGGCGATACATCAGAGTGATCAGACAGTGGATGACTTTCTTCTACGCCGCCCACGCTCGTCATTGCGTTTGGGTTATTTGAGAAAATGTCGACTCTACGTTTCACCAGGTAACCGTAGACCACAGAGAGTATAACCACAAGTCCAAAACTTATCACAATCAGGATATTGAGAGGTAATGAGGGTAGAAATTCTTGTCCATATTTAAGAAGACATTGTGTTTCAACGTACTTCCGCTTCGATAGAGTGCTTGTAAAAGACTTGTTTGGATCACATTCTAGACTTGATCTCGACTCGTAATCACTCGCGATTCCAACCAGAACAACGCCAATTGCTACAAACAAAGCAAGAACGACCGAACTATACGTGTTATAACATTTACTTGGAACCAATTTTAAACAGCTATCCATGTCTGTAAAGGGTATTTGATTCCTTGTCAGAAGATGTGACTGATTTAATCACCTGACCACCACCCTGCTGTTATTTGCACCATTTTGCACCAACACCCTCCAGGACTCATATGATTGGTTAATAAAGAAATGACCACCCACGAAATTTATGTATTTGTGATCTCGAGATAAAAACTGGACAAAGGTCTGCATCTCATTCATAGATATATCTCAATAGATATCTCTTATGAAGGCGAGTGATTTTGAGAGTTTTTCTAACTCAAGCAACATTTCCAAGTGTTTGGATCAGGCCATCCAAACACGAGCAACCATTAACTAATTGTTTTATAAAATAACAACAACACAACGTTGTCTTCCAGATTCGATTGTGGTCTGTAGATTTCCGTGTTTGGATGGCCTGATCCAATCATCGAAACACGGGCTTCGAGCCTTCGACCAATCAGAACACCCGTTATATACATGTTATTTAATAAGGTGGTTTTCCACTAGACAGAATTTTTCTGTCAGGTTCGTGTCAATGGTTCATGTGCTTATATAAGAAAAAGAGAATTTCTCCCCGCGCGCAATTAGTTTCCGCCTTGTGGAAAACAGCCTTTAATGGCAAACTGCAGCCAAGTTTCAAGACTGTCTTTGTCGCATAGACTTTTGTCTCCAAACTGTCATGTGCGTATTCTGGGCAAGTAGCAAACATCTGGCTTGTTTAATTCCGTCACCTATACACAGGTTATGCCGCTATGAGTCTATGACTAAACTGAATGGTTCACCACGAAGATGGTAGCTTGGTGCCTTATGGAATTTATGCTGATTTCCTATCACCGGGAAAAATAATGGCACCACACCAGATTGGTTTCCATCACTAAAACTGCAAATGCAAATGTTTGTGTTGGACAATTAACTACAATAGATATTAGGTTGAGATATGGGTTGAGGCATTCAAATAAAGCGACTTGCTTTCAATTGGGTTTATCATAATATTAAGGCAATAGGGTAAGGTAAGGTGATTATGGCAATAAGGTAATATTATTTAACAAAGGCTTGATTTCAATAAAGGGGACTTTTTTGGGACACCCTGTATAACGTTGCATTCAGTTATAATATAGATGTCACCTGAAAAAAGGCGAGCGCGCGGGGGTACTTGGAATTTTTTTTCAAAAGAAGGGGGGGGGTAAAAGTGCTTCCTTTGTACCACCAGTGTTACCTGAACCGTGGTTTTATCCCACGATCTTGGGATTTTTTGAGGCTGTTGGGATTTTCTTGGGATTTTTATTTTTTGAATTAGACCTTAGGATTTTTCTTGGGATATTTTAGAATGCAGAGAAGATAATATATTTCAAAATACTTATTAGATTGGTCAACAGCAAGATCAACGGGATCCCATCGTATCATTAAATATACAAGATAAATATTCTTCTCGATTTTCGACTTAAGCCCCTCTTAACAAGTAGGTTGATTTAGAGTCAATTGATCTAAAATCTACCTATTGCGACATTGCATTGATTTATTTTAACCACAGTTAACTGTACCGGGCTTCGGTTAGCGAATGGCTGAACACTTCGCCCGATCAGGGGACCTGAAAACTAATGAAACAGATCTTGGGATTATTTTGGGGGAAAATAGGGAATCTTGGGATTTTTTGGGAGCTATGTTAGGATTTTTGGGGAAACTGACTTGGCAACACTGTGTACAACAGATGCTGAGATGTTTTATTATCTATTGATCTTAATGCGCTCAGCATATTGAGAAAAGCGACTTTTATACTGGCCGCCCGGCTATTGTTGGTCAGCTTTAAAAATGGATGTAAAAATTGTTACAACAACGGCAATGTCCTCGTTCAGGGGTTGTTTTATTAGGAGGTGATCCAGACCTGGTACCGAGCTAGCTTTCTTTCCTGAGCGAAATTAATCTCGTGTTTATTTAGGAGTGTCGACGAGGTGGATCGTTAAGACAATACGACAAAGCATCAATATTGAAACTGAAAATTTTGGAAGGTAATGTGTCGAATGATTGTCTGTTTAATGCTATAGCAATACGATACGATCAGAAAAGAAGACCCCAAAAGAATTTTATCATTTTGCACTAATGGCTGCATGTAATGCGTTCAGTGTTGATATCCCTTGTCCTCAGTACTGGCGCTAAGTGTTGGCATTACAAGGCAACCGACAATGGCGACACGGCTTCATCTACGCCGACTAAATATTTGTTCTTCATCCATCCAAACTATTACACGGCCGTTATAAGGAGGTGAATGAAGAAGACAAGAGAGATAAGAGACGGTCGTTTATCTCTGATTCTGACTATCGCAAACAGCTTCAAAATCAAGCCCGTACCTCTTGGGAAGATGTTGCAGAACGCAAATAGCAGAAGGCAATGAAAGATTTGAATCCTGAAATCCTGTCTTATGGAAAGGCTACTGTTCCACCAACCAAAGCGCCGACCAATATTTTGGCTGATTTATTCAATGAAACTGGGAAAAAGATTTCCAGCGGTTATTTAGAGCTTGATGAGATGGAAAGATCATTGTCTGTGAGAAGCTGTGGCCGCGCAAGAATTATGGGAAGGAAGGTGCCAATAGCGTGCACACAGGTGAGGGACTGTGGAAGAGTATAGGTCATCCTCGTCCCCAGGGCCTAGCTGTAACGCGAACAAATAAAGGAAAAAAGCGTATCTAAAGCGTACCACCCTGTATGGGTTTGCTCTTTCTCATGCACTAAAAGAGACAGTTGAGATGTTTTACTAGCTAAGAATACACATTTATAAAAATGAATAAGAGCTTAATAATAATAATAATATACAATATTTATACAGGTTTACTTGATCAGCTAACCAGAGTATAGCTGCTATCATTCAAGGACCTGTTAAACTAAGTATTAAAAAACTATAATAAAATTATAAAATATTAATATATTGTCTAAATAGAGTTTATAAAGTAGATGTTAGAAAAGTCCTTATCAATTATAGACGTGGTTGTTTAATATCCTACGAATCCATAAAAAACGATTTACATTTCTGCCTAAAATTTAAAATAGATATCTCATTCCTTAGTTCTTCCGGTAAGTCATTAAAAACTAGAGCACCTTGAAATGAAAACATTTTTCGTCCAGATTCAGTTTTTACTTTTGGTAATCGCAATTTTGAATTGTTCCCTCTTGTTTCCTTTTGATGGGAAATTTTTTCAAAGGTGCCGTTAAAGACCTCAGGTGCGAGACCATTTAAACTTTTAAAGACTTCTTGTACACAATGTTGTTTCATCACATTTCTTATAGAGCACCAGCGGTTTACGGTTTCATTTTTCCTGTGAACGATTTTAAAAGCACGATCTTGAATTTGTTGAATCCGGGAATTTGCGGTGTTAGATATACTAAGAAACAGATTGCTGCAATAACAAATGGTTGGTTCTATCATCACTTTATAAATCATCTCAGCAACATATGGGCTACATATTAGTCAGAACTACAAACAGTGACTGTCCTTTTAAATCAATCCAAACTGATTTATTAAATCCATTGGTAAGAGATACAAATTCCAATTTGACTAAAAAAATGGCATCTCATCTTTTGTCCCAGTAATGTATTTGGCACATTGATTGTCTCAATAATTTGCTAATTTTCCTTCTAATATACAGGGTGTCTCAAAAAAAACGCAACCACTTAATATTCTAAGATTCATATTGTTCATAATCTAAAGAGATTTTATGCCCCTGGGATTTTAAAATGGCTTCTAATCGTACAGTTCAACTGCTAATAGTCAAATCAGCTAAACTAAAAATGGTGCAGCCAGCTAACAACCGAACAACGAGTTTTCATTGTCGTGCATGATAACTTGAATGCTAACGTCGACCTTGTAAAATAAATTGTAAATAAAATTTTACTCGTTAAATACTTTCAATTCAGCTCCTTGGTTTACGCACCCGACTTTGTTTACCGACGATTGTGCCGCTAGAATATGATTGCAAGCTTTCTCGCATTCCAGGGGCCAAACGTCTTTTGTGTTGTAGAACAAAGAGGATATTCATGAATATTAAGTGTTTGCGTTTTTTTATACACCCTGTACAGCCTAACAAGTAACAAGAGCATATTCAATGCCTGTTGAAAATCTCCAAACAATTCCACAATCTCACACTCTGGGACTCTATACCTATCATTTTACAATGATTTATTCAGAATTCAACACTTTACAACAAACTGTATGGTACTGTCTAACCACGATACTATAATTCACGCTCTAATACACAACACTACAACAATGATTTTAACCTAAATTTATAATAACAAAACAGGATGCTTTACTATTCAATCATGCAATTTAGACTACACGATAAGTTGTATGAAATTATCACTCTGACGGATGTAAAAGAGGGCCTATGCCGGAATTTCACGTTTGTACGTGTGAACATACGTTCACATACGCCAGGGTACGAATCGTATACAACAAATCGCGTAGTGTTAATGGGCCTCTACAGGACTATATAAGATGTTTTTCTGTAGTTGTACGCTCCGCTACAAACCGATTACGTTATTACGGACCTTAAGATACGCCAAATCTACAACGCGGACGTGAAGTAAAACTGCCTTTATTTCATAAAAATTTTGGGCTCCATGTGGTAAACAATGACATGCAAAGCCAACTCATCCCCGGCGCGTGTTTTTGTGGCAATGAACGAGAGCTGTATTTAAACTGGGCTCCTAGCATGTCACGCATCTGCGTCGCAGATTTGGTGTCTTAATGTCCCTATTATGTGGGCCGCTGTTTCTACGGTAGCTGCTACGTTATACCTCAAAATTTATCTCAGTTTCCTATGCTATATGATACTATCCCTATGCATGCAATTTCTACTACACTTTTACTATACAGTATCATTTCAGTGAGAGTGTTAGGCTAATTTCTGCAACAATGTTTTTGCAGCATAAAACACACGGCCATTTAGCAAAGCAGTTTACAGCCATCACTCTCCAGAGCTGCATCTCTTAAATATTTAGCACCTTCGGCTGTTAAACCATTGCTCCTTACATTCAGTTCAGTAAGTTTACAGTTGTCACTCTTCAGAGCATCACTTAAATATTTAGCACCTTCAGCTGTAAAACCATTGCTCCCTACATTCAGTTTAGTAAGTTTACAGTTGACACTGTTCAGAGCATCACTTAAATATTTAGCACCTTTAGCTGTTAAACCATTGTGACTTACATTTAGCTTAGTAAGTTTACATTTGTCATTCTCAAGAGCATCACTTAAATATTTAGCACCTTTATCTGTGAAAACATTATCATGGACATCTAGCTTAGTAAGTTTACAGTTGTCACTCTTCAGAGCAACACTTAAATATTCAGCACCTTTATCTGTAAACACATTATCATGTACATCTAGTTTAGTAAGTTTACAGTTGTCACTTTTCATAGCATCACTTAAATATTCAGCACCTTCAGCTGTTAAATAATTACGACTTACATCTAGTTTAGTCAGTTTACTGCTGTCACTTTTCAGAGCATCACTTAAATACTTAGCACCTTCAGCTGTAAAAACATTGTCACTTACATTTAGTTTAGTCAGTTTACAGTTATCACTTTTCAGAGCATCACTTAAATATTTAGCACTGTCAGCCGCTAAATCATTGCTACTTACATCTAGTTTAGTAAGTTTACAGTTGTCACTCTTCAGAGCATCACTTAAATATTTAGCACCATCAGGTGTTAAAGCATTGCAAGATACATTTAATTTGGTAAGTTTACAACTGTCAGTCTTCAAAGCTTCACTTAAATATTTAGCACTGTCAGCCGATAAATCATTGTCGCTTACATCCAGTTCAGTAAGTTTACAGTTGTCACTTTTCAGAGCATCGCTTAAAAATTCAGCAGCTTCAGCTGTTAAACCATCATTGTAACTTACACTTAGTTCAGTAAGTTCGCTGTTGCCCCTCGCCAGGCCATGGTTATCTTTCTTCAAAACTCAGCCAGTTCACGGATAGCAATGTTCGTCATAGTACAACACTCGATTTTAAGCTGTT